>NC_136269.1:35281429-35431429 GCF_964187855.1 Myxine glutinosa | reverse complement strand
GGAAATTAAAACTTAAAATGGCACTGAGTTAAGGATCATCAGAATTATCAGAATTCCCAAAGTTCAAAGTGCCATAACTTTGTCAAAAATGATCGAAACGTCGTGAAGTTCGAACTTGACCTGTAACTTATCATGAGGAAACCATGTGCCAAGTTTGAAATCATTAGCATTGAGCGTTTAGAAAAAAAGTCCGGAAAACTGTTCTTTGCGTGACGGACTGACGGACTGACGGACGGAGGGACGGAGTGCAAACCTATAGTTCCCTCCGGTGTACACCGGTAGGGGACTAATAATATATTAATTATGAGTTAGCTTACAAGCAACTTCAATGCAGGAGGAGGCCTAGTAGGCCTGTGAAGCCTAGGCAATTATCGCTAGGCTATGGCTGTTTATCCATAGTATTAAGTTTTTAAATACTGAGCCTAAAGCAAGGAAGCAGCACATACCATGATATAAACATACCCCAGAATAAGACCGGACTCTCTACCCATTACACGACTGAGGATGGTTCAGAGGAAGCGCACCGAGCTTTGAGTTTTCTTGGCTGGGTTGTATTTCTGACCCGACTATAAACTGTCGGATTGGTCCTTCACAAGCGACTGACCGTCCGCATCACAATAATTAGTTGGTGGACCTTAAAGATCTTTCGCGAAGAGTAGGATAGTTATCACCGGCACACTAAACAAATTAAAATTCCTGCCACCTTCCGTCGAACGACATGCCTGGCCAACCGGTTCGTGAAAGACTTGAGCCAAAAACATTCAAATATGAAGTGAGCAGTAGAGTAGTTGTTCATATGCGGGGAAAGCATATTTTATTGTATTACATGTATATTATACATGATGTAAACACCACAGGTTGTGGTGTGACCGAGCTTGAGTTTTCCATATTTGAATTACACAAGTTTGAGTGAGAGCATGCCTCCTAATGAAGCCTCGTTGTGGAGGAGAGATTCGCTGTATATACAAAGTTATGGCTCATGGAACAACAAACAGAAGAGTTCTTTCGAGCTGAGTGAGGGTCAAACGCAAATAGCTCACATGGAGCATGTCACTGCGGATGTCAAAACGCCCAATACGTTCGTCTTCATAACATCATGGGGGTTCTGCAAGCACTGCGGAGTGAAGACGCCATGTTTGTTTGTGTCCCCTATAGAATGGTCTAATGCGTGCCTGAAGCCAGCTAACCACGAGTGTCTTTTATGAACATTTATTGACAGTCGGTGTGCTTGAGCTGGGGCCGGTTCCCACGAGCCCTCTCTCCCCTGCACCCCCCATTGGGAGGAGTTCAAAACGTTATCGGAACGTGATATTCACAACAACATAAGAAATTGCAACGTTTTATCCACTTTATCAAAAAGTATAACTTTATCGACTCCACATATTCCCATAATTATTATATTTAATGTTGGAGGCTCCAGGCACGGACTATATAGCCCTCATCGAGGCCAGGCCTTAAATAAAAGAAAATAAAAGTGAATGATGAAAAGTGTATGAAGAAAAGTGTATGATGAAAAGTGTATGATGAAAAGTGTATGATGAAAAGTGTATGAAGAAAAGTGTATGATGAAAAGTGTATGAAGAAAAGTGTATGATGAAAAGTGTATGATGAAAAGTGTATGATGAAAAGTGTATGAAGAAAAGTGTATGATGAAAAGTGTATGAAGAAAAGTGTATGATGAAAAGTGTATGATGAAAAGTGTATGATGAAAAGTGTATGAAGAAAAGTGTATGATGAAAAGTGTATGAAGAAAAGTGTATGATGAAAAGTGTATGATGAAAAGTGTATGATGAAAAGTGTATGAAGAAAAGTGTATGATGAAAAGTGTATGATGAAAAGTGTATGATGAAAAGTGTATGAAGAAAAGTGTATGATGAAAAGTGTATGATGAAAAGTGTATGAAGAAAAGTGTATGATGAAAAGTGTATGAAGAAAAGTGTATGATGAAAAGTGTATGATGAAAAGTGTATGATGAAAAGTGTATGAAGAAAAGTGTATGATGAAAAGTGTATGAAGAAAAGTGTATGATGAAAAGTGTATGAAGAAAAGTGTATGATGAAAAGTGTATGAAGAAAAGTGTATGATGAAAAGTGTATGAAGAAAAGTGTATGATGAAAAGTGTATGAAGAAAAGTGTATGATGAAAAGTGTATGATGAAAAGTGTATGATGAAAAGTGTATGAAGAAAAGTGTATGATGAAAAGTGTATGAAGAAAAGTGTATGATGAAAAGTGTATGAAGAAAAGTGTATGATGAAAAGTGTATGAAGAAAAGTGTATGATGAAAAGTGTATGAAGAAAAGTGTATGATGAAAAGTGTATGATGAAAAGTGAATGATGAAAAGTGAATGATGAAAAGTGTATGAAGAAAAGTGTATGATGAAAAGTGTATGAAGAAAAGTGTATGATGAAAAGTGTATGAAGAAAAGTGTATGATGAAAAGTGTATGAACAAAAGTGTAAGAATAAAAGCGAGAAAAGTGTATGATGAAAAGTGTATGATGAAAAGTGTATGATGAAAAGTGTATGATGAAAAGTATATGATGAAAAGTATATGATGAAAAGTGTATGATGAAAAGTGTATGAAGAAAAGTGTATGAAGAAAAGTGTATGATGAAAAGTGTATGAAGAAAAGTGTATGATGAAAAGTGTATGAAGAAAAGTGTATGATGAAAAGTGTATGATGAAAAGTGTATGGTGAAAAGTGTATGATGAAAAGTGTATGATGAAAAGTGTATGGTGTTTGTTTGCGAGAATGAGAGCTTGAAGCTAGCCCGGTTGCTGTAGTTATTCTCGTGGGGTCAGCTGGGAAAGTTATCGCTCTAAGTCATTCACGAACCGGCTGGCCAGGCCTGACGTTCGACTGGAGTTGTTAGGAATTTGTGCTTAGTTTCGCGTTCTGCTGATAGCTCGACTATTGTTCGCAAAAGATAACGTGGGACTTTTTAAAATATCTACCGACGACAGAACAGAGAACCAACCGGCTTAATGTCCATCCGAGAGACGGGGAACCCCAATGATGAATCGCACCACATGCAAAAACACCAGAATGGCAGTTTATAGCTATTTGTGGATTCGAACCCAGGCGAGACAGCTTAGATACGCATACCTCGAAGCTATCCTACCAGCCCCGATGATGAACCACAAGGTGCAATTTCATAGCAGATACTAATAATAGCAACCACGATTACAATCACTCAAATGAAAAAGACATCATCATTAGTCACTTCAGTCAAAGAGGCTGTTTCGCAACTTTTGTTTTCCACGATGTCTTTGTTTTCATTTCTTCCGTGATTATACAGAGTTTTAAAGACAATTTTAGTTTGACAGATGGTAAACTGATGACGTAATTCATATGGGAACCTTTCCAGGTGGTTTCAAACAAGCACAGAGTTCAGTTGATCTCCCGAGAAAAGTTTGGCATTCATTCGTTATGATGTTCTCATGTGTCAGGATATTACACATTTGGATAATGGAAAGTTAACATGGTTGTGTTGTTCGTGGTTGGTTTTGCAGAAATTTTTCCTCAGTTTGTTGTTGACTGCAAACTTACACCATGGCAAACGGAAAGAATAAAAACAACTGCATTTTTGCTAAACTTTGTTCTCATCATTAATCAATTAATCATACGATATATAATTTGCGAAGTGTCTGTTTGTTTGACTTTTATGAACATCTGAATCACTGGATGGAGTGACTTAAAAACCTGTGGTTGTAATGGGGGTTGGGGTGATAGGGGATGGTTTTAGATGGAAAATATATCTAGACACCCCCCACCCCCACCCCAGGTGCAGTTTGGGGGTACACAAATTCTGTCTGTAAATGTGTATTGTATAGCGCCACCTGGTGGAAGCCGGTATTACAAGTCATACGAGCGAGTTCAGAGAATGTGATACCCCAAACAGTGTTCAAGTATACTTCAATTTCAATAAAATAATTATTTTAAAGATCGTTTAAAAAATCCAGAACTTTAGCGCTACTGAAGCATCAATATACAACACCCATGTACACTGTGATATGACGATGTTGAGTCACAGTTTAGTAGATAGAGGCTTTATTGATCACCATGGATGTGCATAGCCATATTAGCAGCCTGTTCTTCATGTCTGATACTGTACTATATCACATTCTCTCTAATGCTATATATCGATATATATATATATATATATATATATAGTTTAAGGAGGTTAAAAGTCGAATCAATAAATTTATTGAATGTTTTACCGCCGTTTACGCAGCATCTATTATACCACCTTATCTAACACGTTCCATTAGTTATTCATGCCTGTTGTTTGTTTCCTTTATAACATCCTTAAAAACAGTATGTTTCCTGTTTTGGAATGACTTTTTAATTTTGGTTGACCGCCAGGCAGACAGACAGGGTAAAAAATATTATCTCACTCCTCTCTGCGCATGCGCGATCGGGATGAATTCAGAGCCTGTTAGTACTGTTAAACGGCAAACTAGTCTTCCGATTCATGTTCTGATTTGTGTTCAAACTATAACATTAAATTCAAATAAGTTGTTCCTCGATCATAAACTGATAAGACAGACAGACAGACGGATGGATGGACATGAACCAATTGCTTAAACCTGCTTTTCGGTTTGTGTGCATGGTAAGTATAGAAAGCATCCCAAAATAAAAAGCCCGCTCGTGTCCAATTTGTACTCAAACTAAACTTGACGAAAAGAACTAAGAAAAAATAATGTACATTTTTAATTAGTGTTCTCTGTATTCTCATAATAAAGATTTGTGGAAAATGTGATGGCACAAGCTGAAATGGTAAACAAAAAAAAGTAATCCGAGACAGACACACTGCTGCTCAAATAGGTAAATAAATAAGGAAACACAGGAAGCGATTAAGAAAAAAACTCAGCCGTCTCATGCTGTGCAACGCTGGACGGGCTGATAAGGCTTATCACTATTTACTGTGACTTTGCTCTTTGACCCAATTATTAACGACTCTTCTCCATATTCTCATAAAGGTTTGTTGAAAATTTGATGCCAGAAACTCAAATGGCAAAATAAAACGTTATGGCCTGGACGAAAATACACACAGACACACACAGACACACACACACACACACACACACACACACACACACACACACACACACACACACACACACACACACACCCCAGTATTCCGCTACGAGGGGGACTGGCTACTAATTACGTCACAGACATCATGAAACCTTTGGATGGACGGTTTGTCTGTTCGTACCGATTTTCAGTATTAATGTGTACTTAATCATGAGGGCTGGAAAGATAGTCAAGTGATATGCACTCGCCTCTGAGCTATCGAGCCTGGGTTTGGATGTCGGCCAAGGTATACACTGTCATCCTGATGTTTCGCAGGTAGGGTGAATCATCAACGTGTGTACGATCCCTCAGATAGACATTGAGACCTGTCTGCGAGCAATGGGAGTTGATGGATGTTAAATATCCCACAGTACCTTTCATGAAGAGTAGGTGAGTCATCACCCGACTCCTCACCAACTTATAAATTGCTACCTAAATCACCTGCAGTCGAACTATAGCTATGGACAGCCAGTTAGTGAAAGCCCAAACATTCCCCGGCCGACCCCACAAGGTGGGAAGAATGGGGCTAGCAAGTAATAGTAGTAGTAGTTGTCGTGGTAGTAGTAGTAGTAGTAGTCATAGTAGTAATAGTAGTAGTAGTAGTAGTAGTTGGAAAGGTTACAGAGATTTGCGTTCAGAGCTCATGCAAGCTCAGGCAAACATATGTTCCCAGTTTAATGTCGCTCAATTCCTCATCTCTGCAAGTCCATGGTTTGAACTACAGTAGACAAGGTAGAGCATTTTGAAGAGAAAGCACTACCAAGACAGATAAGGGGAAGGTAAAAGAACGCCAAAGAACACCAAAAAGAATGCCAAATAACACATTTATACAAATAAGAGCAAAGTATCTCGTGGGGAGACTGTACAAAGTGCATCATTTATAGTCCAGGTTTCCTTAAACTTTTGAACAGTGTTACTATATTCTGCCGCCTTGTACTCCGAAATAATGCGTGAGCGTATTAAGCCCTTCAGACATACAGAACTGTGTTCCACCACATCTTTCTCTATTTTTGCCTTCCTGGTTTTATATATTGCCATTTTTGCACAGGCTAAAATAAAGTTAACAAGGAGATCTCGTGACTTGCTTAGTTTCTTTACCGGGTGCCCGATGATAAAAAGTGTTGGAGAGAAGTGAAGCCAGAAGCGCAAGAGAAGATTTTTCATCAGTAAGAACACTGGTTCAAGACGGTGGCATTGAAGGTATATGTGAAATATAGTTTCCCTTTCACCACAAAAGCAGCATTCCTCTGGGAAGTTAGTGAAGTGCCGCATCATAGATCCAGAGCTCAGTGCACCATGTAGCAACCTCCAACTTAAGTCTGCCATCATTCTTGGCGTTGGGTAGAGATAGAGTGAATCCCAACGTGGATGAACAGTCGAAGGAAGTGGAAGAATCTCACGCCAGGGAGTATCCAGTCGGGTTGCAAGAGCTATATAATGGAGCGAGTGGATCACTAGCAGGTATATATTTTTCCTTGATAGCCCACAGAACGACATTTCCACTGTGCCAGGGGTCTTACTCATATTGTTTGCAGGTATTGGCTGAGAGAGGTCGCAACATCGTGGTCGGATTTTAAAATCCATGGAGTTACCGATGGACATCTGTCCAGATCCATCACCCTCTTTGAGATTCTCTAGATATTCCAGATAATCGGGAGGCAAGGAGCTTTTGACCTCTTCAAGTATCCTGGAGGGGATCCTGATTGTCCTCAGGCCCATTTTCGCTGCGAGCTCCTTGGGTAAAATAAGCCTTCTCTTACCATCGTTCAGAAGGTCTCCCACTGTGGATATGCTACCAGCTAAGAGGCTCCTTCTTACTGAAAAGGAAGCCAGAGTTGGGCCCTGTAGAAGAGGGTTGAGAATGAGCGGTTCTTCTAACAGGTCCTTGCCTGGATAAGGAACTGTTCTTTGTACGTCGACTACATTCCAAGCCTTCAGCTTGGTAGTAGTAAGTAGTAGTAAGTAGTCGTAGTAGTAATATTAGTCATAGTAGTCGTAGTAGTCGTATTAGTCGTAGTAGTCGTAATAGTAGTCGTAGTAGTAGTAATATTAGTCATAGTAGTCGTAGTAGTCGTATTAGTCATAGTAGTCGTAGTAGTAATAGTAGTCGTAGTAGTAATAGTAGTCGTAGTAGTCGTAGTAGTCGCAATAGTAGTCGTATTAGTAATATTAGTCATAGTAGTCGTAGTAGTCGCAATAGTAGTCGTATTAGTAATATTAGTCATAGTAGTCATAGTAGTAATAGTAGTCCTAGTAGTCGCAATAGTAGTCGTATTAGTAATACAAGCAGCACAGTCCCACTTCAGAGATGATGCAACCATCAGGCTGAATTTGGAATTTCATCCCAGGGTCCAATATGCATATTCCAAACGACGACCCAGGGTGGCCCAACACCGAGTAATGTTGAAGTTCCTGGCGAACGTTCTTGTTTCAGCCATTTCCGTTAGTGTTGAGGTAAAGTTATTATTATTGGCAAGTTTACTTTTTACACATTAAGGGTCATGAAATAACTTGCTGTGAATTGAAGGTGTGGAGGGAACACTCGTTTAGACTATCTAGGCCACCTGCTTCAGAAAGGGCAATGACATTGGTAGTTGTGGATTGCCAGCAATTGGTTTGCATAGTTCATGAAGGTGAGATATGGTACTTTGGTTTAGGTTCATCATAGTCTGTTTTCAATGACTTTACGGTATGATTTTTGTTTTTATGAATGAGTGTGTGCTTGTTTTTAAGCATCCATGCTGCTAGTCAGGTTCACTATGTTAACAAATATAATTTCGTTCAAAATTTTGGGAGATTAGCAAACCTGTACATTTTTGGAATCATCAGAGCATGGAGAATCCGAAAATCAATGTTGGCATTTGCACAGACACCTGCATGGCCGCCATTTTGGATTTTCAAAATGTCCGCCATAAAATACATATTTTGCGCTATCTCGGCTTCTAGTCAACCTAGAGACTTAATTAAACAATAATCCTATGTTTTCTGGGTCAAGGAATCCAATAAAGGCCTCAAAAGTGCTCAGGATTATAAAAAGCAACAAACAAAGGTAATTGAAAACCATTGTCTTTATATATGTGATACTAGAAGCCAATATCCCAGGAAAAAATATCACAAAACCATCCGGAAATTCCAGTAAACGAAAAAATCCTAGAATGAAAATCGGCCAGTGTAGCCTTGCTCTGTGCACGGCAGGTCACGTGACCAAAGACAATGGAGTTTACATTCAAACTGGTTGCTAAGCAATGCTAACACGTGCCTCTTCCACCTCTTATATTAACTTTTGTCGTATTTACATTAAAATTACGACAGCTGTAAACTCTTAAATAAAGAGCTCATTCTAATCACTAATTCTTAATTTACTTGAGGGATTTAGCTGCTTAAGGAATGTAACCATAATCCTCTTCATCAAAAATATAAACTTTTATTTATATTTACTAGCAACGGTACCCGCCCTACGGGCGGGGCTTCAATTGGGAGGCCCAAATGAAAAGGTAAAATATCAGAAATTGATGGCATTTTTAATTTTAAACGATTCATATAAACATCCGTTAAATCATATCACACGCAAATCATTAAAATCTAAACAGTATCTTACTATAATTCACCAAATGTCCCACAGTGATCGATACACTATGATCGTGATGATCGTGATCGTGAATCGTGATCGATAATCGTGTTCACAATCGCTATGTCATATGTACTCCCGATACGTGTTTCCTTCAGTTGAAATGGGTTAGAATTCTTTCAAGCAGGGATTCAACCCGTGTCCTTATAAAAGGTCTTTGTCCGAGGTCACCGAGTCCGATCGGTGCAGCTGTGCAGCGATCAGTGCAGCCGTTTTTTGCGGGTCGTCACAATGTTGTTTGTGGAAACAACATCGTCACAATGAAAACATCATCACAATGAAAACATCGTCACAATGCACGTTATGCGAACGCGAATGTTATGCGGGAGTCCAAACCTGAGAATGCTGGAGACTAAAGCTGAAATTGGGAAAAGTAAATAGCCTATTTTACTCCTGGAGATCCCAGGATTATCCACCGAAAATATCGTTGCGATCAGTTCAGCAGTTTTTACGGTACCTTCGAACGGACAGACAGACAGACGGTCGGACATTTGGTGAATTATAGTAAGATTAGTCATAGTAGTCGTAGTAGTAATAGTAGTCGTAGTAGTCGTAATAGTAGTCGTATTAGTAGTATTAGTCATAGTAGTCGTAGTAGTAGTAGTAGTAGTAGTAGTAGTAGTTGTAGTAGTAGTAGTAGTAGTAGTAGTAGTAGTAGTAGTGGTATTAGTCACAGTAGTTGTAGTAGTCGTAGTGATCGTAGTAGTTGTATCGGTGGAATGTGTAGTTAATCATCAAAAGACTGAAATCTAGTGAGTGGATTTATGAGTGCGCAGACGCAGCCCTTGTAAACACATTGGTGAGAAAACAAAGAAAGAGCTTTGGTAAACATCATAAAACTTCTGCTATTATTTCTTTTGAAATGTTTGTAAATTGTTTTCCTCCCGTCACCTCCTTCTTACCCCAACCTTTGGCCCTCCCCCGCCAACATGAGCACAGAAAACAGAGAAGAAATGTAAAGTCAAAACAATTCGTAACAATGCTCCATCGCTCAAGGCAATCTTTAAAAAAACCATAGTCCCGCTTTCGCTCCGCGGTGCGACGGGGGACAAAAACAGACTGTTGTGTCTGCGCTGTCTTTGGTGACTGGCACAGGGACAGAGTTAATATTCATCCAGAGGTAACTCACGGGGTAAGGAGTAGTGCGAACATCACCGCTCACAGCTTGGCGTGCGACTGAGTTATGAATTAAAGAAACATCTACTACCCCATACATATATGTATATATATCGCTGTTTACAACTGGTAGCAGGTATGCCCAGATACAGCTTGTCATAGCCTTCAGAAGTTGCATATTAAGCTTTTAAAGAGAGGGAGCGGGCTTGGGGGAAAGCGGCGTGGGAAGGGGGGGGGGGGGGGGTGGGAGAAGTATAAACACAAGGACACCAAGGACTTCCAGGAAAGAAGTTGGGAAATCAAAAAAGAGGATTTGGGGTGAAATTAGTGGGGGTAGAACAGATCAAGGTTTTGGATGGGGGAAGATACGAGATGGTGGTGAACATCTGTTTTAAAGAAATGGAGAGAGGAGTGGGATTGAAGAGAGTGAGGGAATTTGTTCCAGAGTGGGAGAAAAGAGGAACGAAAGAGTGAAGGTGATCTACAGATAATTTCTCATAAGGTCAAAGTGGAATTTGTTCGACTCGGTGCTCTTTGGGGGAGCTGGGGACCGTGCTGTGCTGGCTGGCCCTGGATTGAGTGGGAGATGTTTGGCTGCCTGCCGCACGGCTCGGTGTGCTCGTGCGATTGACCGGCGCCATTGTTTGGGTGCTTCGACGCGCGGTCATCTCGTCAACCGACCCACCAAAGTGCTCGCCGAGACCAGAGCTGAGTGCTGGCAAAAAGATGGGATTTACTTTTATTTTTTTTAATTTTTCCCCCTGTCTGTTTTTGTGTCTGAGTGGAGACGTCTCACGTTAGGAAATATTCAATTTACCTCACCGTTCATTTTTATTATTTGCTTTATTTCATTAAATTCATTTGTGTTGCATTATAAATTGTGTGTCGTGTTTCTTCGTTGTGTGGATTTCGGATTAAACCCCGTGTGGTTCCGTCTGAGGAAAGCACCCTGGTACCTTCACCCGCACACGACGATACTGCCATTATTCAGAGTTCGCCTCAGAGTTAAAGACGGTCTGGCTATTCGTCCAAGGCTGGTGTTCATCGGCCACGGACTTGACAATATTTTGCACTCGGACGGTGGTTCTCCTCAAGGATTTGCCTGTATACGGCTCCATTCATTGTTCCCTCTATCTATACAAGTCTTCCAGTCCCTGCTGCTGAAAAGCATCCCCATAGCATGATGCTGCTACCATGCTCACGGTAGGGATGGTGTTTGATGGCTGATGAGCTGTGCTTGTTTTTCGCCAGACATAGCACTTTGCATTCAGGCCAAAGAGTTCGAAAAATAATTTTTGTCCCATCAGACCACAGAATATTTTGCCTCATCCTTTCAGAGTCTTTCAAATGCATTTGCAAAGTCCAGGTGTGCTGCCATGTGCCTTTTTCTCAGGGGTGGCTTCCATCTGGATACTCTCTCATAAAGCCGAGAAGTGCTGCAGAGACTGTTGTCCTTCCAGCAGGTTCTCCCATCTCAGCCAAGGAACACTATAGTTCTGTCAGAGTGGTCATTGGGTTCTTAGTCACCTCCCTGACCAAGGTCCTTCTTTCCTGGTTACTCTGTTTGGCTGGACGGTCAGCTCTAGTAAGAGTCTGGGAAGTTTCATTTTCTTTCCATCTTCTAATGATGGAGTTCACTATGTTCTTGGGAACTTTCAACACTCCAGAAATTGTTTTATACCTTTCCCCAGATCTATGCCTCCTCAGAATTCTATGTCGGTGTTCTACAGATAGTTCCTTGGTGGAGTTTCTGCTCTGATATGCACTGTCAACTGTGGGATCTTATGTAGAAAGGTGTTTCTTTCTAACTCATGTCCAATCATTTGAATTGGCAGCAGTGGACTCTAATTAAGTTGTACAGACACCTCAAGGATGATTACAGGAAATTTGTTGCACCTGAGCTCAATTTGGTGTGTCATAGCAAAGAGGTTGAATACTTATTGACGAAAGACATTTCCGCTTTCTATTTTTAATTAATTTGTAAAAATTTCTATTAAAAAAAAAAAGAAATTCCACTTTGACATTATGGGGTATTATGTGCAGATCAGTGACCAAAAAATCTAAATTTAATCCATTTTAAATTCAGGCTGTAACACAACAAAATGTGAAAAAATTCAAGGGGTGTGAATACTTTCTGAAGGCACTGTGTGTTCATATCCTTCGGCAGAGTGACGACCCGTCCAGGATTGTACTCATTAGCCAATGAAACTGCCTCAGCAGCTCCTATACTCCTCACGGAGTGAAAAGAATGGTTATTTATTATCAAAATAGTCTAAAAGGTGCAAGTTTCATTTTTCAATAAACAGCAACTGTACATTGATATGAAACAAAACAGATTTCAATATCAAGGTACTGAATTACTGAATAACTACTTGTTCTTTATGTATGCACATAAATATGTATATATATATATATATATTATTTTTTTACATATATACATATCTGTATCTATATATATATATATATATATACTAGCTTGGCTCGGCTCGGCTCGCTACGCTCGCCTCACCAAGCGTCGTTACTGAGGAACGGGCTTATTTTAGCTGAGGTTAATGACTGTACCTGAGTGGTTGTGTTGTCATGATTTACACCAATCATAATACAAACAATTATTTTGCACAAATGTATTTGTTGTGTTTGTGATATTATATTTTGATAAGCAATTTAGGTTGAAGATTCAGGTTGAATGTTTTTTTTTTCAAGAAGAACCCCTCAGCACATACATAGGGGACGGGTAGGTGCAGACTGGAAGTTTGGGACGATTACACCTCACCACCACGTAATTCAAAACACCTCACCACCACGTAATTCAAAACACCTCACCACCACGTAATTCAAAACACCTCATCACCACATAATTAAAAACACCTCACCACCACGTAATTATAAATACCTCACCACCACGTTATTATAAATACCTCACCACCACGTAATTCAAAATACCTCACCACCATGTGATTTAAAAACACCTCACCACCACGTCATTTAAAAACACCTCACCACCACATAATTCTAAATACCTCACCACCACGTAATTCAAAACCACCACAACGTTATTAAAAACACTTCACAACCACGGAAACAAACGTTTGAGGGAGTCGTTAAGTGACAACACAGACACTGCCCAGATGTGTCGATATATAGATAAATGACTGCACCCGAGTTGCCGTTTTGTCATGGTTTAAACCAGTCATAATTCAAACAATTATTTTGCACAAATGTATTTGTAATATACATGATATCACATTTTATAAACAATTGAAGTTGAAAAAAAAAATTCCCCCCAAAAAATTCCAAAAAAAAAAAAAAAATTACAATATTTTTCAAAAAAATACCCTTAGTACATGCCGACGGGAGAGATATGTGCATAACAGAAGTTTGGTACGATTTCACTAAAGTTTGAGAAAGTAGTTCAGTGACAAGGCAAGACAAGACAGGACAGGACAGACACTGCACAGATATATATACATCTTTGCGATCTTTGCGATATATATATATATATATATATATATATATATATATATATATATATATATATATATATATATATATATATATACAGTCATGTGAAAAAGTAAGTACACCCCATGTAAAGTTTTGACTTTTTCAACATATTTCAACATACAGCTATTTGATCTTCATTTCAACAATATTGAAAGATAAAGGTGATATAATATTACAAATACCATGAAATATTTACATTTTGTAGTCCATTGTATAATTTAAATAAACATAAATGCAAATTACGCATGTGGAAAAAGTAAGTACACCCCTACATTTATCACTACTTCAAATACCTAAAATTAGAATCAGGTGCACCAGCTCAGGTGCAAATGATTAGATCATCATTAGAGAGGATCTTGGAGGAACCAGTCTTAATTAAACCTCAGACATTTAGTTTGGTTTGCTCTTTGTTGTTGAAGTGTGCGGCGTCACCATGCCTAGATCAAAAGAGCTCTCTGAGGCCTTCAGAAAGAAGGTTATAGATGCCTATGAGTCTGGGAAGGGATTTAAAAAGATCTCCAAACAATTTGAAATCAATCATTCGACTGTCCGGAAGATCATCTACAAGTGGAGAAGATTCCAAACAACTACCAACTTGTTCAGGCCAGGCCGCCCCAGCAAGTTCAGCCCGAGAGCAGACCGCAAGATGCTGAAAGAAGTCTCTAAGAGCCCCAGAATGTCATCACTGGACCTACAGGTAGCTCTTGCCACTGTTGATGTCAAAGTGCACGAGTTTACCATTAGAAAGAGGCTGCACAAATTTGATCTACATGGGAGGTGTGCCAGGAGGAAACCTTTGCTGTCCAGAAAGAACATCAGGGCAAGACTAAAGTTTGTCAACACCTAGGCAAAGACCAGCACTTCTGGAGCAATGTGCTCTGGACAGATGAGTCAAAGGTAGATATGTTTGGCGAAAACCAAAGACAGCATTTGACCACAAGAACCTGATACCAACTGTAAAGCATGGTGGTGGAAATATTATGGTTTGAGGCAGCTTTGCTGCAACAGGGCCTGGGCAGCTCACCATCATAGAATCCACTATGAATTCTTCATTGTACCAGAGGGTGCTTGAGGATAATGTGAGGCCATCTGTCGGAAAGTTGAAGCTCAACCGAAGGTGGACCTTGCAACATGACAATGACACTAAACATACCAGTAAATCCACCAAGGAATGGCTGAAAAGAAAGAAATGGAGGGTTCTGGAATGGCCAAGTCAAAGCCCGGATCTAAATAACATCGAGATGTTGTGGGGGGATTTGAAACGAGCTGTGCATGCAAGAAACCCCTCAAACATCGCACAGCTGAAAGAATTCTGCATGGAGGAGTGGGCAAAAATTTCTCCCAGTCGATGTCAGAGACTGGTAGACAGTTATAAGAAACGCCTACTTGAGGTTGTTTCTGCCAAAGGGGGCAATACCACCTCTTAGAGCCAAGGGTGTACTTTCTTTTTCCACATGTGAAATTTGCATTGATGTTTATTTAAATTATATAATGGACGACAAAATGTAAATGTTTCATGATATTTGTTATACTATATCACCTTTATCTATCAATCTTGTTGAAATGAAGATCAAATAGCTGTATGTTGAAATCCGTTGAAAAAGTCAAAACTTTACATGGGGTGTACTTACTTTTTCACGTGATTGTATATATATATATATATATATATATATATATGTATATATATATATATGTATATATATATATATATATATATATATATATATATATATATATATATATATATATAGTTTTATACAAAATACATATATATATTTCCTTTTCCTTTAGTCCTTTTCCTGTGCATAGTCCTTTTCCTGTGCATAGTCCTTTTCTTGTGTTAGTTTTGCGTTGAGTAGAATAATGAGAGTTAGGTCCTTTTCATGGTTTCATTGCCTTATTCCGCCTCCATTGCCTTATGCCTCTTATGCTGCCTTTGGCTTTTTGGCGCGAATTAACACGAGGCAGGCCTGGCAAATCGAGCAGGGACCGAATGAGGGCGGCAGAGAAGCTGACGGTAAGCGCAAGCCGCCAATCAGGGCTCAAAGGGAGTGGCTGTGGCAATGCGTCACAGGGCGTGCTTGGAACGTTCGAGAGGGCTCAGGGCGTGTCCATATAACCCGTTGCGCAAAGCCCCCACGAGCAGTTGAGTGAAGTAGTTCGGTCAAAGAGCAGTTGAGTTCGGGCAGCGAGCAGTTCGGGGAGAGGTGAGCTTGTGCATTGAGCTATTGAAGAGGCGCGTATTGATGAGAGTTACGAGTTCAGAGAAAAGATGCGCATGAACCAATTATAAGCACTCGTATTAAAGTGACGCTCGGTTGAGCTTGAGGCCGAGCCTCTATTGCATTGGGTTACGCGAGTGATAGCGCGCCGGTGACTCAACGCGCTGTGGAAAGCGCCGAGAGACACGTACATTCCCTTCCGCCTTCCTGCCTCATCTGCCCCTTTGTTCGAGAGACGCGCTACAAGGGTCCCTTCCACCGCCTGCTTGCCTTCATCGCGGGACGTGCTGTGACCGTGGAGAGCCACGCCGGGCGAGTGCCGCCGTTCCTGGAGGACCAAGGCAGGCCGTGAATACCTGCGCCGCCGCGGAAGCGGGGAACCAAGCCTCGCACGAGCCACGTGTAATTTGGGTACACTGAGCGGATTGCGTACCACGTGGATTCTATAACTGATCTGCAGTTACCGTTATTATTGGAACCCGATTCGAGCGGTTCTTATTCGTACCACGCATTCGTCAATGATGGAAAACATGAGGACGGTCGAATAAGGAATAACAGGATTTAATTATTATTTACACCTATATGTACAATTCGGTAGAAAGCAGACACAGAGCAGAACTTAAGCAGTCTTATATTAAACCCAGACACGGCCCGATCACACTCTTAGGTACGTGCGAGACTTGTCCGAAACCCTACCTTGCGTTGCCGGAAGGGGCATTTCAAGTCTCGGTTACGCCAGCCCAGAAAGAACAGGGGCTTAATCCCCCCTTGATAAGGGTAGGAAGGGCAGCGGAAAGACCGTAACAATATATATATAGTGATATACAAATACATATATATATATATATCTTGTATATACAGACTTGGCATTTAATATGGAATATTTTTTTTTCTTGACTTGGGTTTACTTTCTGCACTCAGTATATCAATCTGGTGAGTTTCTTTACCCTTCGGTGATGTCTTTGTTGAAAGAACAATGTCACTGATTGTCTTTCGCAGCAAGAAGTCAATAACAGGATTATATCACAGTGGCGTGACAAAATGTAAGGACAGGTACATTTGACGATTGGCTTCACAATCGGGTATATAAGGGTGTTGCTTCTGTATTAGTGGAAAACAACTGCTGCACATCGACAAAAGTTATTGCCACTTCCTCTGGAGATGGTCCATCAACTTGACAATGCTGTTTGTCATGGAGTGGTGGCTTACGAAATTCTGGCATGAAACAGCGTGCTATTGCTCGGCAGCATGGCATCACTCAAGGTCAAGTGTCAAAGATCCTGAAACGAAATGCTCAGAGGGGTGTCCCTACTCCAATACGGAGCCAGGACGTCCACACAGAACCACAAGGAAGGATGATCGCCAGCTGCACCGGGTTAGTCCGCAATGGCCGTACAAGTCAGCTAATCGGCTTAGGGGCTGAGTGGCAGCAACTGACAAATGTGCCTGTATCCAGAAGGCTAGTCAACCAACGACTGGTTCAAGCAGGCTATCGTGCCAGGTGTCCCCTGAGAAAGCCACGCGTGACCAGACAACACAGCCAGCACCGATTTCAGTGGGCCAGAGAGCACCGTCAATGGCAGCCAGGACACTGGAATCATGTGACCTTCAGTGACGAGTCTAGATTTCTAGGTCTATCGTCATGAGGGCCGCGTCCGAGTGCGGCAGACAAGTGCATGAAGCCCACAACGAAGATTGTATAGTGCCAAGAGTCCAAGCTGGAGGTGGTGGGGTGACCATTTGGGCTGCTTTTCATGCAGGGGGCAAAACTGACATGGTTGTTCTGAATGGAAACCTGAACCAGTTCAAGTACAGGGTCATTCTGGAAGAGAACATTGCTTCCATTTGCTCGTGCAGCCTTTTGAGGAAACTTTGTCTTCCAAGATGACAATGCACGGCCTCATCGTGCTCGCATGATCCAACACTTTCTTGCTGGACCGTGGTGTAGAGCATATGGAGTGGCCTGCCATGTCCCCGGGATATGAATCCGATAGAGAACTTGTGGGCAGAATTAACGCGTCAAATCGACCACTTGGACCAGAAGCCGACCTCTGTGCGTGAATTGCAGCAGGCTATTGTCACTGCATGGCAAGTGATTCCTGTCCAAACCTTGGGCAACTCTCGTGAACAGCATGCCTGAACGTGTACGTGCTCTCCTGAATGCTCGTGGGGTTACACGAAGTACTGAACTGTAATTCTACTGTCCGTAATCCCAGTCATAATTTAGCTTTTGTTTTTGTTGAAATTTTTTTGGCTAATGTGCAAAATAAAGAGATACTTCTGGAAAACGTACAGAAGTTTAACACAGTACTGTCCGTGAATTGAGTTCGATATCAGTTTAGATCACTTTCAAGGATCAATTTATTTGCTTCGAAATGTCAAATGTGGTTTTTGTTTCTTTTAAAGGTCACATTAACAAAATCTAGAATAATTTCAACATAATTCCAATGAACTTTTGGTTCTAAGTCATCTTGAAAAGTAAGTTCACCCCCACAAAAAAAATTCCATATTAAATGCCAAGTCTGTATATATATATATTTATATATATATATATATATAATATATATATATATATAATATATATATATTATATATATATATATATATATATATATATATATATATACATACATATATATATATATATATATATATATATATATATATTGTTGCGGATATGGGATTTACATCCATCCATATCCGCTTGTAAATATTCCCCTATTTCCTCAATACTCCCCAACTCTCCCCAATCCCTCAATCCCTAGTCCCACTTTCTGTAACCAACACTCTGTAGACCCGACCTCCCCCTATTTCCCCCCATTAAATGTCGCATCCAGGTCCACCGCATCTCACGTAGACAACTATAGGACATCTTGCTAGTTATTCTTAGTCTATGTCAGTTAAGGATTCGTTTCCATTTATTCTGACCCTTCGTTGCACCAGAATGTGATTGTATGGCACCATTAGGAAGTTTAGGACCTCCCAATACCTCCCCGCAGCTCTTCCTCACGATTCAGCAACAACAACAACAACAACAACAACAACAGCGGCGTGCACAGGGAGTGCGCGTCCTCACTCCGGCTTGGTTGGTAGGGGGTGTTGGGAGGGCACGAGGCCTTCCCAACGAGCCGCCATCGAACATGTGCTCGACGGGGTTACCAAATAGGGGCTCCCTGTCAGCTCCTCGTCAAGGGCGGAGCCCGGTAACCCCCGCACCCAATGGAAGCGGCGGACCGGCCCCAGGGGGGGCGGAGCCAACCAGCCGAGGGCGTGTCACTCCCTGCTGAGCATGCGCAGGGAGAGGGAGGTGACGTCAGATGTGCGCTGAGCTTGGAGCAAGCAAGACGTACCCTCCGAGCGCTGTGAGGCCTCCCCGCATCTCTGGACTGGACCGTGCTTTATCCTGTCCCCGAGCCAAGGTGCACCTTGTGCTATCGACTACCTGTCCCTTCCTGCCATCAATCCCTGTGTAAGTCAGCCTTGTTCCGTTTGTCTGTGGTCTGTCTGGGTTAAGATAAGATGGTATTTAAGTGCCTATCTCTTCTGTGTCTTTACCTCACTACCGTGTAATCTACCCCCTTTTCTCCACCAGTGTAATTATACCCTCCTCTGGAGGTCTTGAGAACTGTACCCTTGCGTCGTTTCATCTATCCCAGTCGTTGTGTCCTTTCCATCATTGATTTAGCATAGCGCGATTTTGTCAACGTCTGGGTGGAATCGGGGTTTAGTCGGGGAATAACTGTTCGGTCGCGGTCATACCAACCGCTCGGTCAAAATATCATTCAAACCGCGTCCGTAACAATTGTTGTCAGGAGTTGGGATTCGAACCTGGGACTAAATTTATTTAGCCCAAATTTTGGACACCAATTGTGTTATTTCCGTAACAATTGGTGTCGAGGAGTGAGATTCGAGGCCTGAACCAAATTTTTAAAAAAACATCTAGGAAAAAATTTGGTCAAAATTATAAAGTACCGAAATTTGCTTTTGTTTTACAAAAACCCGAATTTTGAAAGTTGCGCTATGGCAGATCAAGACGGCTGGGTTCCGGTAGAGGAGAGTGGGGTAGAATCGACCCAGGACCCCAGGGAAGAAGTGGGGAAAATGGTGGAGGAGAGTAAAGAAGGTGTGGTTGAGGGGGTATCAGGTGCACAAAATGGCGCTCTCGCGCATGTGGTTACAGCGGCACCAAATTTTGCCGCGCCCGTGACCGTAGCAGCGGGCTTTGATGTGGGGGACTTCATGGCGCAATTCACCGAGATGCTGAGAATAGAGGGGGAGAAATTGAGTAATAAAATGGAAGCAATAACGAACGGATTGGGAAACCAAATTGAAGCAATAACCAACAGAATGGGTGACCGCATGCAAAAATGTGGGGAGACCATGGATCGCATGGTGGGCGAAAGGGTCCCAGGGGTGCACGAGGAGGTAACGCGGGTCGAGAAGCGCCGGTTGAACAAAGCGGAGGAAAGCACGGGTACAATGACGGGGGTAGAAATCGCGACACGGGGTTTGGAAAAGCCGGCGACCGATGAGGTAGAGGGAATTTTATTAAAGCCAACGGTCGTCGAGGGGAACAAAGACAAAGCAGTGCTGGGAATTAAAATTGAAGAGACTAGGGCATGCCCGTACTATATATATAGGACGTGCCCGTAAGTGCGTGATGTTACCGTACAATGAATGTATCGTCCCGACGCCGCAGCTCGGATGGCGCTGCAGTTAATCGGGCCCCCAAATTCCTCATCGACGATAACTAAACAATATATTATATGAATCGCACCGTACATACCTCCTTCTAGATCTTGTTCTTGTCTTGATATACTCACTCAGGCTCACTCTATCACGTATGAGTCCTCCCAGCTCCTCCAAATGGCGCCCGCTAGCCGCTACGTAAGTCCGGAAGTGACGTCCTCATTTGACTGTCCGAAAGGTCGCAAATCGCAGTTACGATGAATCGCAAATTAGTTTTAATTAGTTTTATAATTAGTTTTAAAACATAGTTTAACGGCAACATAGTTTGCCGACGGGAAATAAATGAATACGCTCTCAAATGTGCCATCCGAGGCAGAGTGTGTTCGCCACGTTCGGCACACGTGATAGCTCGCTGCTCTCTGATTGGTTGAATCGTTTTTTGGACATAGCTCGGTAACTACTTCTGCGATTAATTTAAAACCTTGAAAAGGCACATCCTCGGGTCCCCAGCAATATACCTGGCAAGTTTCAAGTATATCGGACCGGTAGTTGTCGAGAAACAGCGGTCACAGACATACAAACAAACAAACAAACAAACGTACAAACAAACATACACACAGAGATTAGTGGAATTATAGATAGATGACGGAGGTAGCCCGGGAATTGCAGGGAGAAATGGAAAATGTGCAAAGTCCCTGCTCACATCACGATGCTGTGCTTAACCCGAATGGAAGTTTGCAGGTGCACGTGGAGAAAAGGATCCCCCAGGTGAGTCGTGCTGTATATTGTGCGGGTAGATTTTGTAAGAGGATGTTTAGCGACAAAAGAATTTTCGCGCGCTTGGGATCGAGGAAGCATCCGGGCGTTGGTGAAGGGTCCCGTGTGAGTGGAAATGGCACGCGTGGGAGGAAAAAGTGTGCGTCGGCGAGTGGGTGTGTTATAAAGTGTGGGAGTGAAACCGAGTGCGAGCGAGAATGCACGTCGGGGTGTACGGAGTGTGACACGAGGAGTGAGTTGGTGGTGGAGCGGGTGCGAGAATGCACGCTTGGAATGGTCGAGGGTGTGCGAGGAAGCACACCTGAGTTAGTGGTAGCGCGGGTGTGGGAGAGCCCATGTGAGCGCGTTAGTGGGTGGATGCAAGAGTGCACGCCCATGGTGAGTGTTACGGAGGACGTAACGGAGGAGAGGTGTGGACCAAAGTGTGCGCAAGAGTGTGCGCGAGAGGTGTGGTGTGTAACAGGGAGAGCGTTGGTGGAATGTACGAACGGCGTTGGAACGCCGGGTTTTGTGAGGGTGAAAGGGGTAGCGTATGCGTGTGAGCATGCAGGTGAAGCATCGACGGTAACCGGGTTAGCGGTTAGGGCGACGGATAGCCGATGCGAGCACTCGGGGCGCGGCGTGCTTTGTTGGATGCAGGGCCCAGCGCGGATCGAAGCTGCGTCGTTTCTCTTTGAAGCGTCGTTGCCGATTCGGGCTTGGCCCCGCCCTGCACGGTCGAGTCGGGGCCTTGGCGGGCGAGGCGACCGGTACGGTTCAAGGGCGAGTGGGAGGAAGCGGAACGGTGCCCCCTCATGGGGACGGGGTTCCGACCGAGGGAGATTGAGCCATTGGGCCCGGGACTGCAAGGTGCCGCGCCGAGATGGTGCGTGGAATCTCGGCCCAACCAAACCACCTCCCTTGAACCGAAAGCCGGACGGATTCAACCTGCAGGCGACCAAACGACCCAAATTCATTGCTCGGCTTTACGAACCGAGTTTAATGATGTCATGACGCACCGAGGCTAGGATATAGCGGACTGTGATGATGATGGTAGTGATTTGATACGAAATTTATAATAGTAGGTAGAATTGGCAGTAAATGGAAAAATTTTTAATTGGTTGGAATTTGGACGAGCAAAATTGATAGTGGGACCTCCCCGATGTGGTGGGATGGGCAATCCACCATCCCTCACGGCGAGGGGGGGCAGATGCGCTATAGATTATGGGGTGTATGGCAGTGAAAACTAGCCCGGGTGGGTTAGGATATTGTGTGTAGGGATCTAGCGAAGATGACATTAGGTAACGTTAAGGCTAGTTAGTGACAAGGATACCTGTAGAGGGGACACAGGTAGATTAGAGTGGATGATAATGACGAGGGAGCACAATAGTTTAAAGGGACGACTGGGAAGCGCAAGTTTCAGAGGGGAGTAGTTAGATGAGATGATGCTGTGTGAGAACTGGACAGGTGTGTGGAGCAGTGTATGAGTAGTGAGTGTTGTGGATCAGCGCGAATGCGCTTGGGGGAGAGAAGGGTGCAGGCGGCACAAAGTATGAGAGCACAGGTGTGCAAGTACAGGTGTGTGGAATACATGGAGTATTGGAATGAGTGGTGTGGAGAGAGTTGGAGTAAGTGGTACGGAGTGGTGTGCATGGTGCGAAGGTGTGGATGGGGGAAGAGTGGACCCCTTTCATGAGTACCCGGGGCGGGTAGTGTAAGTGTTAGGTAGAGGGTATAGGTAAATTGTGGTTGGATATTGGCCTCTGTGGTGCGGGTGGAAGAATGGTATTTGGATGGGTGCATTAGTGTTGTGGAAATGGCTGGGCGTGTAGCCTGTTAGTGTGTGTAGTTGGTTTGGGCACTCCACCACTGTGAGGATGTCGGCCAGGTGAGGCCGCAGGTGGGCTCTGGGAGCCGGTAGTTGTGGATGGGGCCCGAGGATCCGGAGGACGGACCCGGGTAGCCCAGTGCCAGAGGGCACCGAGTGGGGTGACAGAGCCAGGAGGGGCCTTCCCAAATTAGATAGGTTAGGTAAGGAGCAGGTAAGCTCGGGTGGCAACTACAGTGGTGGAGGTGTGCAGGTGGGTAGACCTGCTGGGAGAGCTACACGTCACAGCCCAGAAATTGTGCAAGGGCACCGGGAGATGAATCGGGGGAGTGAGACCCCAAATTGAGAAGCACCACAGTTTGGGCAATGGGAATTGGTTTTTAGAACCCATAGTGTAAGTTGGCCAATGGATTGGCAGGGAAAGACCCCGGGTAGTGTAAGGTGTGTTAATGTCATTTAGAGGATAGTTAGGATTGAAGTCTCCTCGCACCATCTACATGCACTCACCTGGGATGACGTACCTCCACACCATGCCATGTTTTGTTATTTTATTGTGCAGATGTTTGGAATGTGAGACGCATCATGACGTGGGTGTGACATTGTGCTTGATGTTCCATCTCTTCCTCCTTATGAGGATTGATGACGAATTGGGTGATGGCAAATTTTGGCTAGAGGGATTGTGGTGACGAATTTGGTATTGGAGAAATATGGGAAAGACGTGACATTAGCGACGAATTTGTAAATGTGTAGATTTTGTAAATATGGGGTAAGGGCAAGGGTAGTGTAGGTGACAGGGGGGGGGTGACGTATGGTAGGGACAAGCTTTCTCACTTCGCTCTCCGTACGCATTTCGCCTTGCATTGCCTTATTGACGTGTACCCTTGTGACCTTACCCCTCGCTCATTTGTCTTTCCCCTTTTTTCTCCCACATGACCTGTGCGCCATTGGGCGTGCGTTAGTTGGGGTGAGTGCGTGCGTGAGGGGAGCGTGCGTGAGTCGGCCATTGTGCGCCCGGAACTCTCAGAACCAGCTGTCTGCATCGATGCACCACATTATGGACCACATGTCTGTGGCCGAGCACCACTTATGGACCCCATGGGTTGGGGCATGGCCCCTCTACTGGAACCGGCCATGAGGGCCCGAAATCTTGCTGGCGGACTTTGGCCACAGGGCACCGATGCCCCACAGGTGAACCACACTAGTCGACCCTGTGGGCCATAAATAAATAAAAATGGACACGTTGGGTGCATTTCATTTTATGCTCAAATAGGCCGCCAGTAAGAAAATGAAAGGAAATGACAACATCTGGAAGAAAGTAAATAGCCAGCAGAGGGAGCCGAAGAGCAAGAGACCACCTGCAGGGTTAGGGGTTGTTGGTTTATTTTTATTGTTGAACATTGACGAACTATGATGACTGGGCACCGATTGGTGCCTGAGGGTGTATTGGTGCGTTTTGGGTGTTTTCATGGTGCGTCGATGCAGAGCAGACTGTCTCCCCCCAGAAAGAACAATCGCAGGTCCTGGGTTAGTTTTGTAAATAAAGTAAATAATGCTCCCCACCGTCAATGTATAGTTTGAAGACCATTCCGCGATTCGGTTATCCTGTGGGTGTGTTTCTGTTAGGAGAAGGGTGCAACGTCGCAGGGGGACATATTTACTCATTTGTGAATATCTGTAAAACTGTCGCACTCAGGGTTGAGTTAATAGTAGAGGGAACTACATCTGAGTGCCACACTAAAGTAGGTAAAAATTTATCGGGTTGGGACGCCCCGAGGTAGAGAAGGGTGCAGTGTTGCGGATATGGGATTTACATCCATCCATATCCGCTTGTAAATATTCCCCTATTTCCTCAATACTCCCCAACTCTCCCCAATCCCTCAATCCCTAGTCCCACTTTCTGTAACCAACACTCTGTAGACCCGACCTCCCCCTATTTCCCCCCATTAAATGTCGCATCCAGGTCCACCGCATCTCACGTAGACAACTATAGGACATCTTGCTAGTTATTCTTAGTCTATGTCAGTTAAGGATTCGTTTCCATTTATTCTGACCCTTCGTTGCACCAGAATGTGATTGTATGGCACCGTTAGGAAGTTTAGGACCTCCCAATACCTCCCCGCAGCTCTTCCTCACGGTTCAGCAACAACAACAACAACAACAACAACAACAACAGCGGCATGCACAGGGAGTGCACGTCCTCACTCCGGCTTGGTTGGTAGGGGGTGTTGGGAGGGCACGAGGCCTTCCCAACGAGCCGCCATCGAACATGTGCTCGACGGGGTTACCAAATAGGGGCTCCCTGTCAGCTCCTCGTCAAGGACGGAGCCCGGTAACCCCCGCACCCAATGGAAGTGGCGGACCGGCCCCAGGGGGGCGGAGCCAACCAGCCAAGGGCGTGTCACTCCCCGCTGAGCATGCGCAGGGAGAGGGAGGTGACGTCAGATGCGCGCTGAGCTTGGAGCAAGCAAGACGTACCCTCCGAGCGCTGTGAGGCCTCCCCGCATCTCTGGACTGGACCGTGCTTTATCCTGTCCCCGAGCCAAGGTGCACCTTGTGCTATCGACTACCTGTCCCTTCCTGCCATCAATCCCTGTGTAAGTCAGCCTTGTTCCGTTTGTCTGTGGTCTGTCTGGGTTAAGATAAGACGGTATTTAAGTGCCTATCTCTTCTGTGTCTTTACCTCACTACCGTGTAATCTACCCCCTTTTCTCCACCACTGTAATTATACCCTCCTCCGGAGGTCTTGAGAACTGTACCCTTGCGTCGTTTCATCTATCCCAGTCGTTGTGTCCTTTCCATCATTGATTTAGCATAGCGCGATTTGGTCAACGTCTGGGTGGAATCGGGGTTTAGTCGGGGAATAACTGTTCGGTCGCGGTCATACCAACCGCTCGGTCAAAATAACATCCAAACCGCGTCCGTAACAATATATATATATATATATGTATATATATATATATATATATATATATATATATATATATATATATATATACACATATATATATATATATATACACATATATATATATATATATATATATATATATATATATATATATATATATATATATAGATATATATATATATAGATATACAGTGGTACCTCGGCTTACGAGTTTAATCCGTTCCGTGACGGAGCTCGTAAGCCAAATCGCTCGTAAGTCAAAGCAAATTTTCCCATTCAAATGCATTGAAATGCTATTAATCCGTTCCAGCCTCAAAAAAAAAACACCAATTTTTTTTGTTAGGTGCTTTTAAATAACAAAAATGTACTTTATAAATAACAAATAATGTATAAACAAGCACGACCTCGTATATACTGTACATAATACAAGAGAATGTAAAGAAATAAACTGGTTTTATTAAGCAGAGGAGAAGAGCATGCCAGGTGAGGTGTGCGTGTTGTCGACTTGGCGAGGCAGTACGATCGTACTCCTTCTACGATATGTACGATTTTGAAGCAGAAGGAGTCCATAAAGGCTATAACGCCAGCCAAGGGCGTTACGATTATTTCAAAGCTCCGGACCTCTATCCATGAAGATATGGAGAAGTTGTTGTTTGTGTGGTTGAAGGAGAAGCAGCTCGCAGGAGATACCGTGACCGAGAGCATCATGTGTTTGAAAAGATTGAAACTCGGATATCGAGCACGGGCCACGAGGTGTTTTTTCTTTTTTCTTAATCTCGGTTTCAGTGAACTTTTGCTCTGTGCTCACGTGTACTGTACCTGTACCTGTAATGGTACGTCAGAGGATGGCACCTGTTGTCATCAATATTAAGTGCAAGATGTTCTGCATCGTAAGTTGGTACACCGTGTCTTTCGGCGGTGTTTAAGCGGCCGTCTTGGCTTCTGTCACCATTGGCATTGAGTCTTTCGATGTAGGTAGGTCGTTGTGTGCCGGTGCTTGGCCGAATTCCTTCATTGCTGCATTGTTAGCTCACCTGGTTTTTTATACCACATCTTTGGTTATCGACCAGCGAATGACGTCATCTCCAAAGTATGGCTTATTCTCACTTGTCTTGGACGATCTTCTACTTCTAGCCTTCCACCGTGCATTTGGTGTCCACTGTACTTACTGTACAGTGCCTGGTAAAATTGATGTAATGGGTTTTTGACCGTCAACGCCATGAACCGTCATGAACCGTCATGAACCGTCAACGCCATGAACCGCTAACACTCAAAAGCCCATTTATCGCGCCTTATAAAGCAAAACGCAAACCGAAAGCCATGCCTCTCAAGCGAGGCGTGCTTCCGTGGTCACGTGATCCACAGGTGTAGCTCATTATACCCGCACGCGCGACACGCTTTGGCGGTCACGTGACCAGCCACTCTGGAGGCGGGGATCCCCGCCGATGACGTCACCGGCTGGAGCAAGGAGATTCCTCGCTCATGTATTTCGACGATTGCGTGTTTTATATCCAAGCAGAGATGCTTTCACGGCAAGATAACCACGTGACCGGAACCGGAAGCCACAACCGGAAAATTCAAAAAAATAAATTTTTTGAGCTCGTACATCGGATCTCGGCTCGTATCCCAAAGCAACAAACCGCCCGAGCGACGGCTCGTATCCCGAAAAACTCGTACGTTGGGGCACTCGTAAGCCGAGGTACCACTGTATATATATATATATATATATATATATATATATATATATATATATATATATATATATATATATATATATATTGTTACGGATCGCGGATTAGATGTTATTTACCGAGCGGTGGTATTGCCGCGACCTAACAATTCCCCCGATTCTTTCCCAACTCACCCGATTCCACCCGACGTTGACCAAGTCGCGCTATGCTAAATCAATGATTTGGAAAGGACACAACGACTGGGATAAATGAAACGACACAAGGGGTACAGTTCTCAAGACCTCCGGAGGAGGATATAATTGGTGGTGGAGAAAAGGGGTAGATTACAAGGTATGAGGTAAAGCACAGAAGAGATAGGCACTTAGACACAATCTTATCCAGCCCAGACAGACCACAGACAAACGGAACAAGACTGACTTACACAGGGATTGATGGCAGGGAAGGACAGGCAGTCGATAGCACAAGGTGCACCTTGGCTCAGGGACAGGATACAGCTCAGTCTTTGGGAGGTCTCTCGGCGCTCGGAGGGTGCGTCCTTTCTCCTTCAGCTCTGCGCGCATCTGACGTCACCTCCCTCTTCCTGCGCATGCTCAGCGGGGGGTGACACGCCCTCGGCTCGTTGGCTCCGCCCCAGATGGGATCGGTCCGCCGCTTCTATTGGGTGCGGGGGTTGCCGGGCTCCGCCCTTGACGAGGGGCTGACAGTGAGCCCCTACTTGGTAACCCCGTCGAGCACATGGTCGATGGCGGCTCGCTGGAAAGGCTTGGTGCCCTCCCAACACCCCCTACCAACCAAGCCGGAGTGAGGACGCGCACTCCCCGCGCCGCCGCCGCTGTTGTTGTTGTTGCTGTTGCTGTTGTTGTTGCTGTTGCTGAACCGTGAGGAAGAGCTGCGGGGAGGTATTGGGAGGTCCTAAACTTCCTAACGGTGCCATACAATCACATTCTGGTGCAACGAAGAGTCAGAGTTAATGGAAACGAGTCCTTAACTGACATAAACTAAGAATAACTAGCAAGATGTCCTATAGTTGTCTACGTGAGATGCGGTGGACCTGGATGCGACATTTAATGGGGGAAATAGGGGGAGGTCGGGTCTACAGAGTGTTGTTTACAGAAAATGGGACTAGGGAATGGGGGATTGGGGATAGTTGGGAAGTATTGAGGAAATAGGGGAATATTTACAAGCGGATATGGATGGATGTAAATCCCATATCCGCAACACTGCACCCTTCTCTACCTCGGGGCGTCCCGACCCGATAAATCTTTACCTACTTTAGTGTGGCAATCAGATGTAGTTCCCTCTACTATTAACTCAACCCTGAGTGCGACAGTTTTACAGATGTTCACAAATGAGTAAATATGTCCCCCTGCGACGTTGCACCCTTCTCCTAACAGAAACACACCCACAGGATAACCGAATCGCGGAATGGTCTTCAAACTAAACATACAGCCGGTAGGGAGCATTATTTACAATTGACGCTACTTTATTTACAAGACTAACCCAGGACCTGTGATTGTTCTTTCTGGGGGGAAGACAGTCTGCTCTGCATCAATGCACCATTAAAGCACCCAAAAACGCACCAATACACACCCAAGCACCAATCGGTGCAGTCACCATTGTTCATGAAAATAAAAACAACAACCCCTAACCCTGCAGGTGTCTCTTGCTCTTCGGCTCCCTCTGCTGGTTATTATTATTGTCTTCCAGTTGTTGTCTTTCTTTCATTTTCTTACTGGCGGCCTATTTGAGCATAAAATGAAATGCACCCAACGTGTCCATTTTTATTTATTTATGGCCCACAGGGCCGACTAGTGTGGTTCACCTGTGGGGCATCGGTGCCCTGTGGCCAAGGTCCGCCAGCAAGATGTCAGGCCCTCATGGCCGGTTCCAGCAGAGGGGCCATGCCCCAACCCATAGGGTCCATAAGTGGTGCTCGGCCACAGACATGTGGTCCATAATGTGGTGCATCGATGCAGACAGCTGGTTCTGAGAGTGCCGGGCGCACAATGGCCGACTCATGCACGCTCCCCTCGGCACCCAATGGCGCACAGGTCATGTGGGAGACAAAAGAGACAAATGAGCGAGGGGTAAGGTCACAAGGGTACACATCAATAAGGCAATGCAAGGCGAAATGCGTACGGAGGGCGAAGTGAGAAAGCTCGTCCCTACCGTACGTCACCCCCCTGTCACCTACACTACCCTTGCCCTTACCCCATATGTACAAAATCTACACATTACCAATCCGTCGCTACTGTCACGTCTCCCCATATTTCCTCTATACCAAATTCGTCACCACAATCCCTCTATCCAAAATTTGCCATCACCCAATTCGTCATCAATCCTCATAAGGAGGAAGAGATGGAACAACAAAGCACAATGTCACACCCACGTCATGATGCGTCTCACATTCCAAACATCTGCACAATAAAATAACAAAACATGGCATGGTGTGGAGGTACGTCATCCCAGGTGAGTGGATGTAGATGGTGCGAGGAGACTTCAATCCTAACTATCCTCTAAATGACATTAACACACTTTACACTACCCGGGGTCTTTCCCTGCCAATCCATTGGCCAACTTACTCTATGGGTTCTAAAAACCAATTCCCATTGCCCAAACTGTGGTGCTTCTCAATTTGGGGTCTCACTCCCCCGATTCATCTCCCGGTGCCCTCGCACAATTTCTGGGCTGTGACGTGTAGCTCTCCCAGCAGGTCTACCCACCTGCACACCTCCACCACTGTAGTTGCCACCCGAGCTTACCTGCTCCTCACCCTAACCTAACTAACTGGGGAAGGCCCTCTCGCACTCTCACCCCCTCAGTGCCCTCTCTGGCACGGGCTGCCCGATCCACACCCGGGATCCTCAGGCACCCACTGACACTAACAGCTCCCAGAGCCCACCTGCGGCCTCACCTGGCCGACATCCTCACAGTGGTGGAGTGCCCAAACCAACTACACACACTAACAGGCTACACGCCCAGCCATTTCCACAACACTAATGCACCCATCCAAATACCATTCTGTCACCCGCACCACAGATGCCAATATCCAACCACAATTTACGTATACCCTCTACCTAACACTTACACTACCCGCCCCGGGTATTCGTGATGGGGTCCACTCTTCCCCCATTCACACCTTCGCACCACCCACTCCACTCCATCGTTTCCACCATACTCACTCCACGACCATCCATTCCAATACTCCATGTATTCCACACACCTGTACTTGCACACCTGTGCTCTCATACTTGGTGCCGCCTGCACCCTTCTCTCCCCCAAGCGCATTCGCGCTGATCCACAACACTCACTACTCATACACTGCTCCACACACCTGTCCAGTTGCACACCTGTTCAATCCTCAAACACACGGCATCATCTCAGCTAACTACTCCCCTCTGAAACTTGCGCTTCCCAGTCGTCCCTTTAACTATTGCGCTCCCTCGTCATTATAATCCACACAAATCTACCTGCGTCCCCACTACAGGTATCATTCACTAACTAAACCTTAACGTTACCTAATGTCAATCTCTTCGCTAGATCCCTACACACAATATCCTAACCCACCCGGGCTAGTTTTCACTGCCTTACACCCCATAATCTATAGCGCATTTGCCCTCTAGGTTTGTGAGGGATGACAGAGTTGCCATCCCACCACATCGGGCATCTCCCACTACCAATTTTGCACATCAAATTTCAACAAATCAAAAATTTGCCAATCACTACTCATCATCTGCCATTCATTACTGCCAATCCTTTGCCAATCATCAAATTTTGTTTTTTTATAATTTTGGGTCCAAAACACTAACCTCATCACCCGTCTGCTTATTAGATCCTCTCGGTGCGCCAATTCCCTTCTAAAGCTCGGCTTCGTACAGCCGAGCAATGAATGCGGGTTGTTCTGTGCCAGCGGCTGGATGCGTCCGGCATTCGGTGCAGGGAAGGAGGTTTACCCGTGCCGAGATCCCACGCACCACCTCGGCGCGGAGCCATCCAATTGCCCGATCTCGACCTGCCGGAACGTCTCAATAAAAAGTGGTCGCCATGACGACCCTTCCTATCGGGCTGCCCGCTCCGCCTAGTGGAGCCCGGACGCGGCCGTTCCAAGCGAGGCACAGCGTGGATCGCGTACGGCGGTCCTTTCGAACCCGCCGTGGCTCGGATCCCCGCTGGTTCTCGCGGCACGCGAAGCCCGGCACGCACCGAGGGCCCGATTCGGCTATAAGTCGCTCTAACTGCTAACCCGGTTACCGTCGATGCCTCACCTGCATGCTTACACGCATACGCTACCCCTTTCATGCCCATACATCCAGCTGTTCCCATGCTCCTCATCGTACCTTCTCTAACACACCCAGGTACACTCATTCCACTCACAGCCTTGGTCACACACCTGACCACCGAACACCTTGGCACACATTCGTCGCTCGCACACCTCACCAACACACCTCTTCGCGCCCCTTCCTCGGTCACCTCCTCTGTGACAATCACAGGTGTGCTTTCACTCGCACACCCAACCACGTGCCTCACGACCAACTCAAGTGTGCATTCCCACACACGCTCTACCATTCCAGGTGTGCATCCTTCCATTCCAGGTGTACATCCTCGCTCACCTGTCACAACCAACTCACGCTCCGTGTCACTCTTACTACTCTCACCTCCACTCTTGACAGCGCACTCACCCTTACTCTCGACAGCGCACTCTTTCCTCATGCACCCGTCCATTACACACCTTTCTCGCGCACACTCTCCCGTTACACCCTCTGTAACACTCACCACAGGTGTACACTCTTCCTTACTTTTGACAGCGCACTCTTTCCCCATGCACCCCTCCGTTACACACCTTGCTCGCGCATCCTCTCCCGTTACATCCTCTGTAACACTCCTCACTACGCGCTTCCATGTGCTCCCTCGCACCCGCGCTACGACCGACTCACTCTCGACAGCACCCTCACTCCTTGGCGCGCACTTTTTCCTCACACACCCCAGAGTCGGACTTTTTCGCACACCTCCTTTTTCGCACACCAGACCTGTCGCACACTTCACCAACGGCCTCTCACGAACACCCGGGTCCATCTCGACCCCCAAGCTCATTAAATCACCTGGCGCATCATACGCACGACCATATTGGTCACCACTTACACCGGGTCCTCTTTCTCTTCGCTTCTCCTCCATCACCTGCGAATCCCTCATCCGGTTAATGAGCACATCATCAGGATCCGAACACAGACTTTGGACCAATTCTTTTACCTCCTCTTTTATCTCTTTCTTATCCCCTCTCCGTCGCTTCTTAATTTCGCTCACCCCTTCTTCCACTTCTTCTAATTTCTGCTTCACCTCTTTTATTTCCCGGTGCGTCTCCTCAAGTTCGTCCTCTAAGGCTACCTTGACCGTTTCCATGTGCGTCCTCACCTGCCGGTCCTTCGTCTCCATTACCTCTGTCACCTTGTCCAACCTCGTTGTCAGTCCCTCACGTACCATCTGACATTGCCTCTGTGTCGCTATTAAGTCATTTTTTATGTCGTTTTGTGTCGCTCTTAACCCTCCTAGTACCGCAGTGTTCCTTTGAACCTGCTCCGTTAGTTCTTTTTGTCCCTCCGTCAGCTGTTCCACTTCCAGCGTCAACTCCTCTATACCACCTTGCAATTTTACAGTCCCCTTTCTCACCTCCTTCTCCATGAGCTCCTTACAGTGCCTCACCTCCTCACGCACTCCTCCGACCTCCTCACTCACACCTCTTCTGATCTCCTCTCCCATCACCTGCATCTCCTGCCCAGATGCCACCCTCATCTGCTCCATTTCCTCCCTGTGAGCATCCAATTTAGTTTCTACCCCCATTCTGACCCCCTCTATCTGCTGCCCCATTTTTTTAACTTCCCTTTCCGCTTGGTCCCTCATGTCCCTCAATTTGCCTTCCATACTGTTTTCTAACCCCTCTAACCCATTTTTCACTCCCTCTATCTGATTCTCCTGGGCAGCCATTCTATTTTCTACCCCCGTTAACCCCTCCTGTATTTCCCCTAATCTATTGTCTAATTTCCCAAATTTCTTGTCTAACCCCTCACCGGTACCCCTCGCTTCGTCCCTCATTACCCCCATTTGGCCCTCCAATTGCTCACCCTGAGCATCCATCCGGTTCCCCATTACCCCCATTTGGCCCTCCAATCGCTCACCCTGAGCATCCATCCGGTTCCCCATTACCCCCATTTGGCCCTCCAATCGCTCACCCAATCGCTCACTATCAGCCCTCATTTGCTCACTATTAGTCCTCATATCGTCCTTCTGCAGGTTGAGGGACGCCTGCATTTGTACCATAAATTGCTCCATGAGGGCCTGCATTTGGGCCATCCCTCCCACTTGTGCAGCGGGTGCGGCCGCCGTAGCCATGTGCGAGGCGCCATTTTGCGCGCCCGCAACCTCGTGCGCGAGGACGCCATTTTGCGAACCTGCCGCCCTCACTGCTTCGCTCTCCTCTTGTCCCTCAATTTGGTCCTGGATCGACCCTGCCTCACTCTCCTCTACCGGAACCCAGCCGTCTTGATCCGCCATAGTGCGACTTTCAAAATTCGGGTTTTTATTTTTTAAACAAAACAAATTTCGGTGACTTGTAATTTTGAGCGCGTTAAGCGCGCTTCGGGTCCGATCTCACTCCTCGACACCAGTTGTTACGGATCGCGGATTAGATGTTATTTACCGAGCGGTGGTATTGCCGCGACCTAACAATTCCCCCGATTCTTCCCCAACTCACCCGATTCCACCCGACGTTGACCAAGTCGCGCTATGCTAAATCAATGATTTGGAAAGGACACAACGACTGGGATAAATGAAACGACACAAGGGGTACAGTTCTCAAGACCTCCGGAGGAGGATATAATTTGGGATGGAGAAAAGGGGTAGATTACAAGGTATGAGGTAAAGCACAGAAGAGATAGGCACTTAGACACAATCTTATCTATCCCAGACAGACCACAGACAAACGGAACAAGACTGACTTACACAGGGATTGATGGCAGGGAAGGACAGGCAGTCGATAGCACAAGGTGCACCTTGGCTCAGGGACAGGATACAGCTCAGTCTTTGGGAGGTCTCTCGGCGCTCGGAGGGTGCGTCCTTTCTCCTTCAGCTCTGCGCGCATCTGACGTCACCTCCCTCTTCCTGCGCATGCTCAGCGGGGGGTGACACGCCCTCGGCTCGTTGGCTCCGCCCCAGATGGGATCGGTCCGCCGCTTCTATTGGGTGCGGGGGTTGCCGGGCTCCGCCCTTGACGAGGGGCTGACAGCGAGCCCCTACTTGGTAACCCCGTCGAGCACATGGTCGATGGCGGCTCGCTGGAAAGGCTTGGTGCCCTCCCAACACCCCCTACCAACCAAGCCGGAGTGAGGACGCGCACTCCCCGCGCCGCCGCCGCTGTTGTTGTTGTTGCTGTTGCTGTTGTTGTTGCTGTTGCTGAACTGTGAGGAAGAGCTGCGGGGAGGTATTGGGAGGTCCTAAACTTCCTAACGGTGCCATACAATCACATTCTGGTGCAACGAAGAGTCAGAGTTAATGGAAACGAGTCCTTAACTGACGTAAACTAAGAATAACTAGCAAGATGTCCTATAGTTGTCTACGTGAGATGCGGTGGACCTGGATGCGACATTTAATGGGGGAAATAGGGGGAGGTCGGGTCTACAGAGTGTTGTTTACAGAAAATGGGACTAGGGAATGGGGGATTGGGGATAGTTGGGAAGTATTGAGGAAATAGGGGAATATTTACATGCGGATATGGATGGATGTAAATCCCATATCCGCAACAATATATATATATATATATATATATATATATATATATATATATATATATATATATATATATATATATATATGTATATATATATATATTGTTACGGACACGGTTTTTGGATGTTATTTTACCGAGCGGTGGTGTATTTAACCGCGTCCGAACAGTTACTCCCCGATTAGAACCCGAACGTTGACTAATCGCGCTATGCTAGACCAATGAAGGAAAAAGAAGACACACGGCTGGAATTAATACGACACGACACCAGGGATACGGTTCTCAAAGGTTGTTATTACAATAATGCGGAAGGTTTAGATTACAGGGACAAGAGGGAAACATGGGAAGGTGGGCACTTAAACACACTTATATTAACCCCAACGGACGACAGATAAACGGGACAAGGCTCACTCACACGGGGTTTGATGCAAAGGACAGGCGGGTAGCGATCGCTCCAGGTGCACCTGGGCTCAGGGCAGGATCACGTACGGTCCAGTTTAAGAGATGCGGTGGAGGTATTGCAGCGCTCGAGGGGTGGCGACTTCTCTCTCCAGGCTGGGGGCGCATCTGACGTCACATCCGGCGCGGGGCCGCGTATATCCGGCGGGGAGTGACACGCCCTCGGCTCGTTAGCTCCGCCTCGTGGAATCGGCACGTTGCTTCTCATTGGGTGCGTGGGGGGGTTACTGGCTCCGCCCCTGACGAGGAGCTGACAGCCAGCCCCTTCGGGGTAACGCCGTGGAGCGTATGGTCATGGCGGGTAACCGAGCCGGTGTGAGGACGCACACTCCCCGCCCCTCTGTTGTTGTAGTCGTAGTTGTAGTTGTAATTGTTGTTGTAGTTGTTGTTATTGTTGTTGTTTGGGGAAGAAGATGGGAGGAGGTATGGGAAAGGTCCTAAACTCACTACTGATGCCATATAATCACATTCTGGTGCAACGAAGAGTCATAATTAATGGAAACGAGGCCTTAACTGACATAGAATAAGAATAACTAGGAAGATGTCCGAAAGTTGTCTACGTGTGGTGCGGTGGACCTGGGCACGACATTTAATGGGGGAATAAGGGGAAGGTCGGCTCTACTGATTGTTATTTACATGCAATGGGACTAGGGAATGGGGGATTGGGGAAAGTTGGGGAGTATTGGAGAAAATAGGGGAATATTTACAAGCGGATATGGAGGCCAAATTCCATATTCGCAACATTGCACCCTTCTCTACCCTCGGGGCGTCCCGACCCGATAAATTTTTACCTACTTTAGTGTGGCACGCAATGTAGTTCCCTCTACTATTAACTCTACCCTGAGTGCGACAGTTTTACAGATATTCACAAATGAGTAAATATGTCCCCCTGCGACGTTGCACCCTTCTCCTCACAGAAACACACCCACAGGATAACCGAATCCGGAAAGAATCCTCAAACTAAACATACAGCCGGTAGGGAGCATTATTTACAAGACTACGCTGCTATTTACACTACGATCCAGGACCTGTTTTTGGAGGAACACATGCAGATGTTATGCATAGAGAGAGAGCGCGCTTGCCAACATCGATACACCAACCCACGAGTGCTCTGTGGCCGACGGCCTTTAATAACGTGCAGAGCACCCTTTCCGAGCATCAACAGCACCACCCCACCACCAATCGGTGCAGTCACCATTGTTCAATGATTAAAAATAAATGCGACAACCCCTAACCCTGCAGGTGTCTCTTGCTCTTCTTGTGGTGCACTTGGTGTCAACTAAAAGTGGTTCACCTGTATGGCATAGGTGCCACGTTGACCCATAGGTCCATCCCCGGGTGGTGCTTGGCCGCAAACGAACTGCGGTCCATTGTGGGTGGCCACAAACATTGCGGTCCATATGGTGTATCGATCCCGGCAGCAAACAGCGAAAGTGCAGGCCCACAACTGCGCAGCCAGCACCTCTCTCTCCTCTCTCTCTACCCCAAAGCCAGATCCTCGGAGGTGGGAGACAAAAGAAGAAACAAGTGAGTAAGGTGGTAAGGGCGCAAAAGTGCACGCAATACAAGATGATGCACACTGGGGGCACATGGGAACCAGGTGAGACAGGTACGTTCCTATCGTACGCCCCCCCCCACCAGGTAACCTACATAACCCCTCCCTTACCCCTTACTGTATCCACACAACACAACACTACCCATAAACATCTACTTTACAAATCAACAAACATCCCTACTGTCTTCCCCGTTCCTCCCATATACCAAATTCGTCTTCTCTCCCTCCTAACCAATCAAATTTGCCATTTTCAACTCAACATCATAATTTGCCATCTCCAACTCATCATCAGTCCCTCCTAGGGAGGGAGAGATGGAATCACCCCAATGTCTCATCCACGTCGTGATGCGTCTCACAAATCCACACAGCGATTCATCTCCTGCAACACAAACAAAGAAAACACAGGTGTGGAGTCATCATCATCACCACAGGTAAGTGGCTGCGTATGGTGCGACAGGTTCATCAATCCTAACTACTTCCTAAATGACTTTAACAACTTTAGACTACCCGGGGTCTTTCTCCGGCCAAACCATTGGCCCTCTTACACTATGGGTTCTAAAAACCAATTCCCATTGGCCAAACTGTGGTGCTCTTCAATTTGGGGTCTCACTCCCCCGATTCATCTCCCGGTGCCCTCGCACAATTTCTGGGCTGTGACGTGTACCTCTCCCAGTGGGTCTACCCACCTGCACACCTCCACCACTGCAGTTGCCTCCGAGCTTACCTGCTCCTTACCCTAACCTAACTACCTGGGGAAGGCCCTCTGGCACTCTCCCCACTCGGTGCCCTCTCTGGCACTGGGCTACCCGGGTCCGTCCTCCGGATCCTCGGGCCCCATCCACAACTCTACCGGCTCCCAGAGCCCACCTGCGGCCTCACCTGGCCGACATCCTCACAGTGGTGGAGTGCCCAACCAACTACACACACTAACAGGCTACACGCCCAGCCATTTCCACAACACTAATGCACCCATCCACAACACCATTCCGCAACCGCACCACAAATGCCAATATCCAACCACAATTTACCTGCACCCTCTACCTAACACTTACACTACCCGCCCCGGGTACTCGTGAAAGGGGTCCACTCTTCCCCCATCCACACCTTCGCACCATGCACACCACTCCGTACCACTCACTCCAACTCTCTCCACACACCTGTACCTGCACACCTGTGCTCTCACACCTGGTGCCACCTGCACCCTTCTCTCCCCAAGCGCATTCGCGCTGATCCACAACACTCACTACTCATACACTGCTCCACACACCTGTCCAGTTGCACACCTGTGCAATCACACTTGTTCAATCCTCACACACACAGCATCATCTCAGCTAACTACTCCCTTCTGAAACTTGCGCTTCCCAGTCGTCCCTTTAACTATTGCGCTCCCTCGTCATTATAATCCACACTAATCTACCTGCGTCCCCACTACAGGTATCAGTCACTAACTAACCTTAACGTTACCTAAGGTCATCTTCTCTAGATCCCTACACACAATATCCTAACCCGCCCGGGCTAGTTTTCACTGCCATACACCCCATAAACTATTGCTCCTTTGCCCCCCCATGGGAAGGGTGGCAGGGATGCCACCCTCTCCCACCGGGCCTATCGCTCCTCAATCCCCCAGTCCTCTGGCACTAATAAGCCCCCCCTTATTCAGAGGTACTGGGTCCCGCCTCGGCATCTAAAGCCGAGGCAATCCACGGGGGCGCCTGCTCGCCGGTGTAAGGTCTTACCCGGTCGGCGTGGACGATCCGAGGGAGGGCTCGTGGCCCCATTTTGATCTTAAAGACCACGTCACAGATTTGCGACAGGACGACTCCTGGGCCTTGCCAGGGGGAGGTGAGTTTTGGGCACCTTCCCTTCCGCCTCCGGGGATTAAAGAACCAAATCTTCATCCCCGGAGCGTATTGACTCCCCTGGCTCCGGTCGTCGTACCTGCGCTTCATCTTTTCCCCCGCCAGATGGAGTTGGCGGCGGGCGAAGGCATGGACTAGCTCCATGCCTTCCTCTAGGTGACGTGCGTACCCCTCCCTCGGCGGGTTAACCACTGTGTCTGGCACGGGACCGCATAGCAAGTCGGCGGGAGCCCGTAACTCCCGCCCATACATAAGCAACGCTGGACTGCATGCGGTGGCCCCGTGCTGGCTGGTTCGGTAGGCCATGAGCAAGTAAGGGAGATGTTCGTCCCAGTCATCCTGACGGGTGGTGGTGAACAGTGCCAGTTGTTGGATTAGAGTTCGATTGAATCTTTCCACCATCCCGTCAGATTGAGGTCTTAAAGGCGTTGTTCTGGTTTTCCGAATTGACAGGAGACTGCACACATCTTTTAGCAATTTGCTCTCAAAATTTCGTCCCTGGTCGGTGTGCAACTCCTGTGGAATCCCATGCCGGCACACAAATCCTTCCACGAAGGCCTGCGCTACCACCCCTGCTTCTTGGTTGGGGAGGGCGTAGGCCTCCGGCCACTTGGTGAAATAGTCCATTACAACGAGGATATACTTATTACCTTGGCGGGTGCGGGGCAGCGGTCCTAGAATATCCATAGCCACCCGCTCAAGGGGGGCCCCCACCTGATGTAATTGAAGGGGGGCCCTCATCCTCCGTGCTGGTCCCTTTTTGGCAGAACAGGCGTCGCATCTCCGACACCAGTCCTGTATGTCGCGCCCCATATTCACCCAATAGAACCTCCGGCGGACCCGAGATATTGTCTTTGTCCTGCCCAAATGGCCGCCGGAGCGGGTACCATGCACCTGTTGCAATATGACGTTCTTGAATTTGTCAGGGACTATCACCAGCCAGGAAGTTCGATCAGAGGGAACCTCCACCCACTTGCGATACAAGATGTTGCCTTTCAATTCCAGGGTCTGCCACTGAGCCCAATATGCCTTTGTTTGTGCCCCGAGGGGGGTGACCTCTTCCCCCTTTGGTCTTTGCCCCAATTTGACCCATTGGAACACCGGCCCCAGAACAGGATCCTCCTGCTGGGCCGTGCTCCAAGCCAACTCTCCAAATTCCTCGTCCGCGGTTAGTGGCAAAATTGGCCCTCTCACCCGGGTTGCCCGGACGACGAGAATCGGGGCGGAATCGCCCAATTTCTCCCTCTCCTCGTGTCTCGCACAAAATTTACAGTTTTCCCCCAGACAAGGACGCCGAGAGAGTGCGTCCGCATTACCATGGGCCTTCCCGGCCCTATGGGCCACATCAAAATCGTACTGCTGCAACTTTTCCAACCACCTTGCAATTTGGCCCTCCGGTTCCTTGAACCGAAGGAGCCATTGCAAGGAGGAATGGTCAGTTCTAACCAAAAATTTCCGCCCGTACAAGTACGGGTGGAAATGGTTCATGGCAGCCAGCATAGCCAATAACTCTTTGCGAGTGACGCAATAATTTCTCTCGGGCCTACTTAAGGCCCGACTATAATAACCAATCACTCTCTCCACGCCCTCCTGTGTCTGAGACAAAACTGCGCCCAATCCTTCCTGGCTCGCATCCGTGTCCAGGGTAAATGTCCCGTCACTAGTGGGGTAAGCTAGAAGGGGTGCGGATGTTAGACACCCCTTCAATTTTTGGAAGGCCTCGTGGCACTCCCGTGTCCAATTAAATCGCGTCCCCTTCTCCGTAAGCCGGTGGAGGGGACGGGCCAACTCCGCAAATTTCGCCACAAAGCGCCGGTAGTAGGAGCAGAGTCCCAAAAATCCCCGCACCTCTTTGATGGTACGTGGTGCGGGCCACTCCTCTACCGCTTTAATTTTGTCTGGGTCTGTTTTTACCCCCTCGCGGCCAATCACGTGACCTAGATAGGCCACCTCTCTTGCAAACAAAGTGCACTTACTCGGGTTCAGCTTCAACCCTGCCTGTCTGAGGCACCCGAACACCTGGTCCAAATTAGCTAGTGCCTGGGGGAACGTTTGGGCATGTACCAGGACGTCATCCAGGTACACCAGGCATGATTGCCATGGCATGCCGCCTAGTACATGCTCCATCAATCTCTCAAAGGTGGCGGGGGCGTTACACAAACCAAACGGCATCACAGTAAACTGATACAGTCCCTTACCTGTGGAAAATGCCGTTTTCTCCTTCCCTGCCCTATCCATCTCCACCTGCCAATACCCACTCTTGAGGTCCAAAGTTGTGAACCAATTTGAGCCCGCAACGGCATCGAGGGTGTCATCAATCCTTGGCAGGGGATATGAGTCCTTGAGTGTCACGTTGTTTAGCTGGCGATAGTCCACGCAGAACCGCGTGGTCCCATCCTTCTTTTTGACCAGCACAACAGGTGACATCCAAGGACTTCCCGAGGGCTCGATCACACCTGCGTCGAGCATTTTTGCAACCTGCTCGTCAGCTTCCGCCCTCTTGCTCCAAGGGAGCCGTCGGGCGGCCTGACGAATAGGCCGGGCCTCACCGGTGTGGATCTGATGTTTCACCAGGCCCGTACGTCCAATATCCTCGGTGGACAAGGAGAAGAGGTCCAAATGGGACCCAACCAGTTTGTGTAAGGCCTCCCTCTGGGTACCTCCCAACTCTACGCTGCTACGATTTACCATCTCGCAAATGGGATCGGGCCAATTCCTACTTGTCATTGAAGGCTCCCCCCGGGGTCGGCTCGGCTGGACGTTCTCGCCCCTCACTGTCGCGACTTCCTCAACGGGGGTGCAGCCAGCTACCCTCCTGCCCCTTACTATAGTGCGTGGTTCTGTACTCATATTTATTACTCGGACGGCCACTACCGGTCCGTTCGTTTTTACAAGGGTGCGGCCCACGATTAAACCCGGTATGGACTGCGCTGCCACCGGTTCGACCAGGCCGCAGGACTCCTGCCATGTTGGGCGAGCTGCCCATCGGGCCGGCACTATCGCCTCGGCCCTTGGGGGGATGGTCACGGCCTCGGAAGCCTCCAGCTCCGCTCTCTCGGCCGTGCTCACTCCCCCTAACGGCAGCTCTTCTACTCCCACCTGCAGGATCCCCCGGCACAAGTCGATTTTACAACCGCTGGCAGTCAACAGGTCCAACCCTATTAAACATGGGTCGCACACCTCCGCCACCCAAACATCTATCTCCCTCCTTACCGACCCTAACTTGAGGGTCACAGAACCACGCCCTATGATCGGGGCCGTTACCCCGGTAGCAAGCTGCAAACTATAATTTTGCAGGCGCTGGATCTTATCCCAGCCACCTGCACTCGAATCAAGGACCACAGGGCTGATGATCGTGGCGCTAGCTCCTGTGTCCACTACGGCGTCTACCCCCACGCCGGCAATTTTGCATCTAATTGTCAGGCTACCGGTTCCAATTTGGCCACAATAAATGACCTGTCGCGTCAATGAGGGCTCTCCTCCATCCTCTGCTGCCGAACACCGCCCTACGTGCCCGACACCTTCTAGTTTCCCGGGGTCTGGCGGGGGGGTGTCTGGGGTCGGCTAACCCGCTCCCCCCTGGGCGGAGTTGAGGACCTCAACTGCCGGGGATCATCCCGGCGCGCGTTTCGACAGTGCCGCGCCAGGTGACCCAGGCGGTTGCAGGTATAGCACCTCACCTGGTAAGGTGCTTGCCTCCGGAATTCCAAATTCCCCCCCCTGTAGGTCCGAATTGGATTACCCGCTCGTGGTCCACCGCGGGCCACCTCCGGGGCCGCCTGCCATGGTCCAGGTCCTGCCAGGCGCTGGTCCACCAGCCTCCGGACCATGCCCGCCAGGTCAGGACCCACGTCGGGGGCGGGCCCCCTAAGGGGTCCGCCCTCCATCGGGGGTCCCATCTGGCGGACCGCCATTGCGAGACGCTCGCCCCCCCGGGCCAGGGGCCTCGCTGCTTCCCAACGGGCCGCAGCGTCAGCCGCCTGGCTCAGAGTCTGCGGGCGCCACATGGCGAGCTGTTGCCGGAGCTCAATATCCGGGAGGGCCTGGATAAAATGGTCCAGCGCCAGGCTTTCCCGGGAATCCGCTGCCATGCTAGCATGTGCGATCCCCACTGCGCGGCGAATGTCGTGGGCAAGTTCCCCGATGGCTTCCTGGGGCTTGCGCTTTCGCAGCGCGAGCTGAGCTTTAACAAGCTCGCTCTGCTGTTCTATTCCAAATCGATTAATTAGGGCGTCGCGGAGGGCTGGCAGGGTGAGAGCACCCGCTGGTAATGCCGTCAGCACCTCCGCCGCCGCGCCGCGCAATGCGGCCACCAGGTGTACTCCACCTTCGTCCTCACCCCAACCGTTACCCTTACACACACAGTCGAACTGCGCCAGGTACGCGCGTAGATCACTCTTGCCGTCATACGGCGCGAGTGGGACCTTGTGGGACCACCTCGTATGCGAGTCGTTGCCCGCCGGCCGGACCCCGTGCGTCGCCCCTTGCGGGGTCAGCGCGGGGCCGAACCGGCCGGGCCCCCACAGTACATTACCCCCAAGGGGCTCTCGTGCCTCCCCGGTCCCTCCAACAACTACCCCTGTTGGTGTCGATGCATGGGTCACACCTCCGCAACCCGCTACCCATTCCATACCACCACAACCTTGCTCACCCACACCTCGCACCTCTCGTTCCATACCCTCCGGACCAGCCATACACCTCACTCTTGGCCTCTCACGAACATCCGGGTCTATCTCGACCCCCAAGCTTATTAAATCACCTGGCGCATCATACGCACGACCATATTGGTCACCACTTACACCGGGTCCTCTTTCTCTTCGCTTCTCCTCCATCACCTGCGAATCCCTCATCCGGTTAATGAGCACATCATCACGATCCGAACACAGACTTTGGACCAATTCTTTTACTTCCTCCTTTATCTCTTTCTTATCCTCTCTCCGTCGCTTCTTAATTTCGCTCACCCCTTCTTCCACTTCTTCTAATTTTTGCTTCATCTCCTTCATCTCTTCGTGCGCCCCTTTAAGTTCTTCCTCTAACTCCACTTTATTTTTTTCTATGTGCTCCCGCACCTCCCGCTCTTTAACCTCCATTACCTCTACCACCTTGTCCATTTTCCTCGTCAGGTCCTCATGTACCGTCTGGCACTCTTTTTTAATTACCCCTACGTACTTTTTCATCTCCTTCTGTGTCGATTTTAAACCCTCTATTACCGCTGTGTTCTTCTTTACCTGGTCCCCCAACTCCTTTTGTCCCACTGTCAGTTGTTCTACTCCCAGCGTCAACTCCTCTATACCACCTTGCAATTTTACAGTCCCCTTTCTCACCTCTTTCTCCATGCGCTCCTTACAGTGCCTCACCTCCTCGCGCACTCCTCCGACCTCCTCACTCACTCCTCTTCTGATCTCCTCTCCCATCACTTGCATCTCCTGCCCAGATGCCACCCTCATCTGCTCCATTTCCTCCCTGTGAGCATCCAGTTTGGTTTCTACCCCCATTCTGACCCCCTCTATCTGCTGCTCCATTTGTTTAACTTCCCTTTCCGCTTGGTCCCTCATGTCCCTCAATTTGCCTTCCATACTGTTTTCTAACCCCTCTAACCCATTTTTCACTCCCTCTATCTGATTCTCCTGGGCAGCCATTCTATTTTCTACCCCCTCTAACCCCTTTTTCACTTCTTTTATCCCGTTGTCTAACCCCTCAAAATTATTGTCTAACTTCTCACTGGTACCCCTCGCTTCGTCCCTCATTACCCCCATTTGCTCACTCTGAGCCCTCGCTTCGTCCCTCATTACCCCCAATTGCTCACTCCGAGCCCTCGCTTCGTCCCTCATTACCCCCATTTGGTTTTCCAATCGCTCACTATTCTTTTCCATAAGGGCCGTCATTTGTATAAAAAAAAGTTCCAATCTTCCCAGCGGCGCTACTTCGGTCGCGGGCACGGTGACCAGCGAGGCGCCATTTTGCGCGCCCGCTTCTTCGTGCGTGACGGCGCTATTTTGCGAACCTGCCGCCCTCACTGCTTCGCTCTCCTCCTGTCCCTCATTTTGGTCCTGGATCGACCCTACCTCACTCTCCTTTACCGGACCCCAGCTGTCTTGATCCGCCATAGCGCGACTTTCAAAATTCGGTTTTTTATTTTTATATTTTCGTAAAACAAATTCAAATTTCGCCGTTATAATTTCGCGCGGGAAACGCGCTCCGAATCGATTCGGTCGAGCGCCGTACGCGCTCCGGCTCGATTTTCCCTCCCAAAATTTGGGCCTAACTAATTTAGTCCCGGGTTCGAATTCCACTCCTCGACACCAATTGTTACGGACACGGTTTTTGGATGTTATTTTACCGAGCGGTGGTGTATTTAACCGCGTCCGAACAGTTACTCCCCGATTAGAACCCGAACGTTGACTAATCGCGCTATGCTAGACCAATGAAGGAAAAAGAAGACACACGGCTGGAATTAATATGACACGACACCAGGGATACGGTTCTCAAAGGTTGTTATTACAATAATGCGGAAGGTTTAGATTACAGGGACAAGAGGGAAACATAGGAAGGTGGGCACTTAAACACACTTATATTAACCCCAACGGACGACAGATAAACGGGACAAGGCTCACTCACACGGGGTTTGATGCAAAGGACAGGTGGGTAGCGATCGCTCCAGGTGCACCTGGGCTCAGGGCAGGATCACGTACGGTCCAGTTTAAGAGATGCGGTGGAGGTATTGCAGCGCTCGAGGGGTGGCGACTTCTCTCTCCAGGCTGGGGGCGCATCTGACGTCACATCCGGCGCGGGGCCGCGTATATCCGGCGGGGAGTGACACGCCCTCGGCTCGTTAGCTCCGCCTCGTGGAATCGGCACGTTGCTTCTCATTGGGTGCGTGGGGGGGTTACTGGCTCCGCCCCTGACGAGGAGCTGACAGCCAGCCCCTTCGGGGTAACGCCGTGGAGCGTATGGTCATGGCGGGTAACCGAGCCGGTGTGAGGACGCACACTCCCCGCCCCTCTGTTGTTGTAGTCGTAGTTGTAGTTGTAATTGTTGTTGTAGTTGTTGTTATTGTTGTTGTTTGGGGAAGAAGATGGGAGGAGGTATGGGAAAGGTCCTAAACTCACTACTGATGCCATATAATCACATTCTGGTGCAACGAAGAGTCATAATTAATGGAAACGAGGCCTTAACTGACATAGAATAAGAATAACTAGGAAGATGTCCGAAAGTTGTCTACGTGTGGTGCGGTGGACCTGGGCACGACATTTAATGGGGGAATAAGGGGAAGGTCGGCTCTACTGATTGTTATTTACATGCAATGGGACTAGGGAATGGGGGATTGGGGAAAGTTGGGGAGTATTGGAGAAAATAGGGGAATATTTACAAGCGGATATGGAGGCCAAATTCCATATTCGCAACAATATATATACATATATATATATATAAATATATATATACAATTTACAATTGTGAGTATCTTGTTCTGAAAACCTTTTCATGGATCAAGTATGTACAGTATCTACATCACACACCAGATTTATTGTGAAATTGTAAGAATGTGGTGAACAGGAAAGTAAACAAAGGCACTTATATACTGAAGGTAAAAACAATAACCAAAACAAAATAGTAACCTCGAAAACATCTCAGAATGCAGAGCACGTCCGCATCGCTTTGTCGTCACACGAAACCTGATGAAAACAACAGCTAGAAACTAGAAGGGTACTCGGTAGAGTGCATACCACTCGGGATTTAGAATTGGCGGTGGTGCCAGGAATAGATCACCGACTCTTCGCGAAGGACGCCATGGGATCTTTAACGTCCACCAATGAATGCTGGCAGACGTCCATCCGAGGGACGGCACAGACATTGATGAATCACCCTGCCCTTGAAAGTCTGGGATAACAGTTTATAGCTGAGTCGGGATTCAAATCCAGGCGAAAAGCTTGGAGGCAAGTGTGCGTACCTCTAGGCCTTCCTGTCAGCCCATCTACAGGGTCTAAGGAGTCTAAAGGTCTAAGCATTCCAGAGGGTCAAGGGGTCTTAGCAGTCTAAAGGGTGTTAACGTTTAAAAGGTATGTTCCAATAGAACGTAATTAATAGACGTAATCACGGTGCAACTGACGTGCATGGCCTCTCCTCTGGATTCAGCCACACGGGATGGATGTTCATTCTCTCTGCAGAGCAAGGCAGGACTGTGCCAGGGGCGTCCTGTGGCATTGTGCTGGGAATAGTGGTTGTAATGGTCCTTGGAATTATTTTCTGCATTGCTCAATACCAACAACTAAATATGTTCTTTTCTCTGTTCTTGATTGTGATTTCAGCTTGAAAATCTTTACCCTCACGATAATCAAAATAAAAGAAAACCTTTCAGACAGGCAACAGGAGAAGAACTAGGAATGCAGAGAAAGTCCATCTCCATGTTGTACAAAACAAGTCTTTTGGCAACAGCCAGCCTCAAAGCAGATCAGAATATTGACCAAACCCCATAGCACTGTGAAGAGGAGTCTGCTCTATAAATTGAGTCCTTCCTTGACAATGATGAGATTACCCGATTTGGAGGTAGACTTCGACGAGCCCACCGTGATCTTGGAGGTCTTCATCCCGTACTCGTTCCAAAAGACAGTCACGTCTCCAAACTGATCATTGAACACTTAGATCAGGAAGCACAACACCCGTGGCAGTTGTACGTGCTGGAGGCTATTGGATCCTTAGAACCCACAACCTTGTAAGAAGAGTTATCGACCAACACATCGTTTGCCAAAAACTAAGAGGCAAGCTTCTCACCGAACTCATGGCTGAGCTACCGGAGGACAGAGTCAAAAGAAACACCCCCCTTTACAAACGTTGGAAAAGATGTGTTCGGCCCATGGCCCATCGTAATAAGAAAGACACGGGGCAGTCCAATAGACTGCAAAAGATGGGCAGTGATCTTCTTTCCTGTGCAGCAGAGCCATGCATATTGAGGTTATTGATGCCATGAACACCTCTGCATTCATCTCATCACCATGGAGATTTGTTTCAATGTGTGGGCCAGTCACACGACTGAGGTGTGACCAGGGAAGAAATTTCGGCGGAGCCCAAGGCAAGCTGAACCAAGAACATGTAGCAAGATACTTGTCAGCAAAGGGTTGTCCATGGGTTTTTAACCTACCCAAGGCATCTCACTTTGAAGGTGTGGAAGCAACAAATTTGAACCATTTGGCATATTCTCAATTCAATGTTCGCCCAACTGGGGAAACATTAACTTCCGAAAGACATACCTACCACTTTTTTGGCTGAAGAATGTGCTGTTGTAAACTCTCCGCCCATCACACCGACCTCTTCAGATGCCAATGATCCTCAGGCTCTCACTCCTGCCATGCTCCTGTCCCTGAAAACACAGCTTATTGAAGCACCTCCCAGTGACTTCGTTAAGGAAGACTTCTAAGGACGACGGCACTAGGTATCTTGCTGATCAGTTCTGGTTACGACAGCAGAAGAAGTACCTCCAGAGCCTACAATTTCACCAAAAGTGGAATGAGACAACACCAGATATCTCAGTGGAATACATAATTCTCCTTCAGCAAAAGGAACTTCCTTGGAACAACTGGCTACTTGCTCGAGTTATGAAGATCTACTCTTGTGATGATGGAAAGTCTGTAAGGCAGACATCGTCGTTTGTATTGATGGGACACATCGGATCTAACAGAGATCTCATGCTTCTGGAAAAGGCATCTACCTCCAAACTGATGCTCTCCAATATTCTTGTGTGAACCTTGGTTGTTTGTTATTTGATAAAAACGTACTGTGTCGGGGGTAATGGAATGGTTTACTGGAGTGCGTAGTGGTCCTGAGGATGATTATATTAACATGATTCAAAACATCCCTTGGAGACTGGCTGTTTTACTCTGCTGTTTTGCATGTGATGCCTTTCATAAACTAGAACGGCACTCGGTAGAGTGCATACCTCCGCCAGGCTGAACAGCTTATGCTTTCTATCCCCTCGATCCAGATCAAGAAGCCATGAGCAAAAACGAAAAGACCAGACCGCGCTATGGTAAAAATACGATTTTGACCTTTTCGTGACCTTGACCTTGACCTTTGACCCGATTGCTCCCAAAATCTAATCAAATGTGTCCCGTATAATAACCAATCATCCCACCAAATTTCATGCAATTCGGTTGAATACTTTTTGAGTTATGCGAATAACATACACACACACACACACACACACAGACATACAAATAAATACACAGCGATCAAAACATAACCTTCCGCTTTTGCGAAGGTAATAAAGTGTGATGATGCGTGGAGATGAGGTTGAAAATCACCCAGTTGGGCGGAGTTTCATCTGCAGCTCTAGTCTGTGCCAGTGTGCCATGGTGATGTAACCTTGCCATTATTTTGCGATGTGCTATTTGTGCTCTATTATTTTGCGCTCTATCTCACCCACTCTCTGTTCTCTTCACCATCTCTTTTGCTCAAGGTCATCTGCCATCTGCTTGGAAATCAGCCAACATTACCGCTTTACACAATAAAGGTGCAATAACGGACCAATCAGCCTGCTCCCAATAATCAGCAAGGTCATGGAATCATTCATCGTTTCGGATATCAAATCCTTCCTCTTCTCCAATGGCTTGATCTCGGATCATTAATTTGGATTCAGACCAGGTCTTTCTACTCTGGACATGCTGCTTCTGCTGTCTCAACAAGGGATGGAGGTCCGTAATGCCAAACAGGAAAACAGAGTTGTCTCCCTTGACATATCACGTGCCTTCGATACGGTCTGGCACACCGCTCTGCTCACCAAACTCTCCTCCTATGGTATCCATGGAAATTTCCACGCATGGCTTGCGGACTTCTTCTCTGTTCGTAGTCAACATGTGGCCCTGAATGTTTTTTTTCTAATCTCCCCTTCCTGTTCAGGCTGGAATTCCTCAAGGCAGTGTTCTGGGCCCAGTGCTTTTTCTGGTGTTCATCAATGATCTCTTCGACTCTCTGGAAAATCCTCTCTATCTCTTTGCTGATGACTCCACTCTCTGCCGCTCCATACAACATCCCTCAGATCGGCAGTCTGCAGTCTCCTCACTCTCTGCAGACCTGAACAAAATCACAGACTGGTCAAACAAGTGGAACATGTCTTTCAATCCTGACAAATCTCACACTCACTAGGTCTCTCTGAAAAGACAGACTGGACAACCCTCCCATCTACTTTCTCAACAATCCTCTTGAAGAAGATCTGTAACTCAAGCTTTTGGGTCTCACTATCTGCCATGATCTTTCCTGGGAAAACCACATTTCCAAGCTGGCGTCAAAGCCAGTCGCCGACTTGGCATCCTCTATCGTGCGAAGTCCTTCCTTGGCACACCTGAGTTCCTCACCACATACAAGGCTTTCATCCACAGCTCAATGGAATACTGCTCTCCCCTCTGGGCTGGTGCTCCTGCCTCACACCTAGCTCGGCTTCACGCTGTTGAAACCAAAGCTTTCAGAATCATTGGAATCTTCTGCGATGAAGCTGATTATGAAGGCCTTTCACTCACTCACCGCAGGCAGTTAGGTGGTCTTTATGTCTTCTACCGACTCCTCTCCGGCCTTGCTCCTCCAGCTCTGTCTGTGCTCTGTCCCCCAAATATTCCTACAGGTCGCACAAGATCTGCCTGCAACCCTCTTATGGTTAAAATGCCAAAATCAAGACTGTATTCACCTTCACTCCCTTCCATACCACTCCTCCCTCCAGGTCTTTAAAACAGCTGTTCACTACCATCGCTTATCTTACCCCATCCAAAACCTTGATCTTTTCTACCCCTGTTAATTCATCCCAGATCCACTTCTTTGAAATACCAAATTCTTTTCTGGAAGTCCTAGCAGTGTCCATGTGGTTTGTTTGTTTTGCCACTCCCACCCCCCCCCTCCTTCCCCTCCTTCCCATGCCTCCTCTCCCCAAACCCTCTCCCTCCCACAGATCTCCCGATGTCCCTGCTCTCAAATGTTGTACTTGTGTGCTTCCCTCTCTCTCCTCATCTTGTCTCCCACTCCCTTTATCATATGTTTTATGTGTCAGTTTTTTCTTTTTGTAATCAATGTTAGCTCTTACACGAGCCTCGATCTTGTGTACAAAAAGAAAGAAAGAAGTGAATTGCTCTTTTGTCACGTGGTCCAGCTGTGTTTATCTTTGCAGGCACCATCGTATTAAGGGAAGTAGTTACAAGACCCTGTCTCTGTGCCTGCACATGACATTCCTTGGTATAACGGTTTTTTTTTTTTGGTTTTTTTTTGAATACAAGATCGAGGCTCGTGTAAGAGCTAACATTAATCACAAAAAGACAAACTGACACATAAAACATAAGATAAAGGGAGAGGGAGACAATATGGGGAGAGAGAGGAAAGCACCCAAGTACAACATTTGAGAGCAGGGACATCGGGAGATCTGTGGGAGTAAGAGGACCTGGGGGGGGGGGAGGAGGCATGGGAATGGGGGGGGGGGGTGGTGGGAGAGGTATAAAACACATGGACACATGGACATGGTTGACACATGTTGGTGAAATTTGAGCTACCTTTCGCTCCGAGCTATGCTTTACACTTTACAGTACACTGTTGTATCTTCTGTCTTGTGGATTCCCTCTGTCTTTTCTACCGTGGTGTGAATGTGGGCCCAATTAAGGCATTATGTAATTAAGGAATCCCGTTTGTCATTGGTTTCACGAGCGTGCACGTCAGTCGTGAGTTAAGGGGTTCTTATTGTTACTGAATGTATTTGCTTCTTGTGTATTCCCTCCCAATGACCATTGTTACTGTTATAGTGCAATATACCTTGTCTCAGGGTGAATTTACATCATTGTGGTCATTCTTGTAATCAGTAAAGCCCATTAAGGGTTAATTGGCTACAGCTATTAATGCTGTCATTCCAGACCATACTGCATATCTCTCGGCTTACTCGGCCATTAATTAGCGAGGAGGCATGTGATACTGATTAACATAACACCCAACTGATTCAACGGTCTCACCGCACGGTATCAGAGAGAAAAGACCTGTAATCCGGCCGGTGACGGCCGACCCAGCTGGCCATTATGGTCACATTGAAGTGACCCACCGGATTCGTACCAGGCAACTGGAACGAACTTGTGCAACTACAACAATGTATACAGGGTGTCGCTAACAGAATTTAGAATTCGCCAGAGATAGTTAGCCTACTCTCCTCACAGGACAAGTTAACCTTCGTTCTGCAGTGGACTGAAAAGCTGTAAACACATGTGCACGCGCACACACACACACACACACACACACACACACACACACACACACACACACACACACACACACACACACACACACACACACACACACACACACACGTAAATTAACGCTAGGCAGCGAAAAAAAGAAATCTTCTAGGGGGTGGGAAGGGTTAGAGTCCACAGTCGTTAATCTTATCCAAAAGGCTTATTGTATTAAACAAAAAACATATATTGAGATAAAACTCACCATAGGTCAAAGAGTCCCCATAGGTCAACTTTGACTTTGTACTATTACAGTTGGTGAAGTGTTTAGTTGTTTGCCAATTTTTCATTAAACATCATGCAGTGCTAACAAAAATTTGATATTATCTCATGCTAATTGTAAGTGATCCAGGCAGACATTCTTTCATTCTGAATCTAAAATTATCTGATAGAAATCTGATGAGAATCTGATCAGATCTGATGATAATTATTTCTACAGTATATATACCTCCTTCTATTAATTATTTCTTCTGCAATCTACAATAATTATTTCTACAATCCCCACTCCCACCCACCCAAGGCAACCAGCAAATATAAAAACACCCATGTCCACTAATTGGGGACATACTGATCTTATGTAGCAAGTGTGGATGTAATCGGGCCAAAACTGGCGGAGGAGTACCGCGACAAACACACAAACAAACAAACCAACAACCAAACAAGAAATATGTCGTGCACAGAACGATCCTTGTGAGATCCCAAACATAAGTTGTTGACCTTTGGCCTATGTTGACCTCAAAAACAATTGGTGATTGAATTAAGTGATCTAATATCCAAATCCTCTTCAAATTTCAAGTCAATCGGATAAAAATTGATAATTTTATAAATTGCGCGAATGTTAACCTTTTCACCTTTAGATATCAAAGTAATTGGTGATTGAATTAAGTGATCTGATATCCAAATCCTCTTCAAATTTCAAGTCAATCAGATAAAAATTGACAATTTTATAAATTGCGCGAATGTTAACCTTTTCACCTTTAGATGTCAAAATAATTGGTGATTGAAAAAAGTGACCGGATATACAAATCCTGTTCAAATTTAAAGACAATCGGATGAAAATTGAGGGTTTTTTTTTTCTCCAAATTCCACCTAAGTTGTTGACCTTAGGCCTATGTTGACCTTTTAGTCTATGTTGACCTCAAAAATAATTGGTGGTTGAATTCCGTTACCTGATGTGCAAATGCTCATCAAATTTCAAGTGAATCGGATGAAAATTGAGGATTTAATAAATTTGATAAAGTTGTTAACCTTTGGCATATGTTAACCTTTTGACATCAAAATCAAGAGGCTTCTTCCTTACGACGAAACCCACCATTTGGTGAGGTTTTGTAAAGATCGGTTTAAAATTGTGACCTGGAGATGATTGACAGACAAACAGAAAAACAGACAGAATAACGCACAAGACCAAGCAATAAACTGTACACAAGTAATAAATACACACTTGTCTGTGAAAAGTGGATACATCATATTACCACTCACCGAACACACCATACCATAAGCCATAAGGTACAAAATGGCCTGGTCTACTGCACTCCTCCTCTTACACCTCGACAGATAGTTTACTCTGCTCACGGCACGACAACCTTTGATAACTGAAAGGACAAATTTTTTTTCACACTGAATAGTCATACAGACCAATTATGGCAGTGAAGGAGCTGGGGCTCCCACGGCGATCGGAAGAATGGACGCGACAAAAAGCTGGAATTCATCCGAGTTGCTTTAATCAAACCAAACACTCAGGCACTCTGAAAAGCCCGTTTATCGGGCAGCAATATATATACATATTATCCCGGAGCGTTTGCCCAGGAAAGGCGAGAGGGGGCGTGGCCCAGCGTCCTGGCTGCGGCCTGGCAAGTTGAGCGCGGGCCTGCCCAGGCGTCCTGGACGAGCCCGGCATGGTGATCGCTCCGCGTCCTTGATAGGTGCAAGGCGATTGTGAAAACCCAGCGGTATCCGCTACACACGTCCCCCCAGAATCGACTTGCACCGGCAGGGTCAATTTGAGGGGGGTCCTGATGACCCGGCCGAAGCGACCCCTGGCGGGTCGTGGGAGGGGGTCCGGTGTGGTGGTGGGCGGTCGAGTGGGGGGCACCGTGGACGGGGGGCGGCCTCGCCGCGGCGGAAGGGCCACCCGTGGTGGGTGGTCGACGTCCACGTGCGCCGGCTTGAGGCGGTCCACCGCAATCCGGTCCGACCTGCCGCCGATGTCGATGACGAACGACTTGTCGTCCCGTCGCAGCACCCGGAAGGGCCCGTCGTACGGCGGCCGGAGTGGCCCCCGATGTGCGTCGTGATGCACAAAAACATACTCCGCTGTGCGAAGTGCTGGGGGGACGTAGGACTGGGGGTCACCGTGGTGGGATGTTGGCACGGGGGCAAACCGTCGGGCGGCCTCCTGGAGGTCCGAGCGCTGGTGAGCTGCGGACCAGGGACTGGTAGCGTCGGGCACGAATTCGCCCGGGACGCGTAGCGCCTGGCCATAGACCAGTTCGGCGGTGGATGCCTGGAGGTCCTCCATGGGGGCCGTGCGGAGGCCCAAAAGGACCCACGGCAGCCGGTCGGCCCAACCGCTGTCTTGAAGGCCGGCCATGAGCGCGGCCTTCATGGAGCGGTGGAATCGCTCGCACAACCCGTTTGCTTGGGGGTGGTAGGCCCTAGTACGGTGGAGCTTGACCCCCAGGTTGCGGGCGACCGCGCCCCACAGCTCGGAGGTGAACTGTGGTCCGCGGTCTGACGAGATGTCCGCCGGTGCGCCGAAGCGGGCGACCCAGGTGGCGATGAAAGCCTGCGCCACGTCGGCGGTGGTGGTGGAGACGAGGGGAACAGCCTCCGGCCACCTGGTGGTCCTGTCCACCATGGTGAGCAGGTGTGTGAACCCCCGTGACGGGGGGAGGGGGCCCACCAGATCCACGTTGACGTGGTCGAAACGTCGTTCGGGCATGGTGAAAGGTGCCAGCGGGGCCTGGGTGTGTCGGTGGACCTTGGCCCATTGCCAGGCCGTGCAGGTGCTGGTCCAATCGCGGACGTCCCGACGAAGGCCGTGCCAGACGAATCGCGCCAACACCAGCTTCTGGGAAGCTTTCCGGCCCGGGTGGGAAAGGCCGTGGAGGGAGGCGAAGATGCGGCGTTGCCAGGTGACGGGCACGATGGGGCGAGGCTGGCCTTGGGAGACGTCGCAGAGCAGGACAGTGTCCGCGAAGGGGATGTCGGCCAGGCGGAGGCCCGTGTCCGCCGCCCGGAGGGCTTGCACCGTGGTGTCGGTGGTTTGGTCCGCCGCCATAAGCGCAAAGTCCACTCTCAGGTGGACCGCGTTCGCGCTGGCCCGGGAAAGACAGTCGGCCACGGCGTTGTTTTTGCCGGCGACGTGCCGGATGTCCGTGGTAAACTCCGACACGGCGGAGAGGTGGCGCTGTTGGCGGGCCGACCACGGCTCCGTGACCTTGGCCATGGCGTAAACCAACGGCTTGTGGTCGATGAACGCCATGAAAGGTCGGCCCTCCAGGAGGTGGCGGAAATGGCGGATGGCCAGGTGTAGACCGAGGAGCTCCCGGTCAAACGTGCTGTATTTGAGCTCGTTCGGCCGGAGCTGCCGGCTGAAAAAAGCGAGTGGCTGCCAAACCCCGTTCACCCATTGCTCATGTACGGCACCCACCGCGTAGTCGGAGGCATCCGTGGTGAGCGCGATGGGAGCGTTGAGCACCGGGTGAGCGAGCAGTGTTGCGTCGGCGAGGGCCCGCTTTGAGCTTTGGAAGGCCGCATCCATTGCTGCGGACCAGGCGATGTCGTGCTTGGCCGGCTTGCCCCGGAGGGCTTCGTAGAGGGGCCGCATGAGTTGAGCAGCGCGGGGCACGAAGCGGTGATAAAAATTCACCATTCCCAGGAATTCCTGCAGGGCCTTTATGGTGCGGGGACGCGGGAACGTGGTGATGGCCTCGACCTTGGTTGGCAGCGGCACGGCCCCGTTCTTGGTGATGTGGTGGCCCAAAAAATCAACGGCCGTCGTGCCGAAGTGGCATTTGGCCGGGTTGACGATGAGGCCGTGCTCGCTGAGGCGCCCGAACAGTGTTCGGAGGTGGAGGAGGTGCTCGGCCCGGGACGTGCTGGCGACGAGGATGTCGTCCAGGTAAACGAAAAGGAACGGCAGGTCACGCAGCACGCCGTCCATCAAGCGCTGGAACGCCTGAGCCACGTTCTTGAGACCAAACGGCATCCGCAAGAATTCGAATAAGCCGAACGGCGTGATGACTGCCGTTTTAGGGACGTCGGCCGCCCTGACAGGTACCTGGTGATATCCCCGTATGAGATCAATTTTCGAAAAAATGACCCGTCCCGCCAGACGGGCGGAGAAGTCTTGGATATGCGGGATCGGGTACCTGTCGGGGGTGGTAGCGTCATTGAGACGGCGGTAGTCGCCACACGGGCGCCATCCACCCCCTGGCTTTGGCACGATGTGCAGTGGCGAGGCCCACGCGCTATCGGAGCGCCGCACGATGCCGAGGTGCTCCAACGCGTCGAATTCGGCCTTCGCCACAGCGAGCTTGGCTGGGTCGAGGCGGCGGGCCCTGGCGTAGACCGGCGGGCCCATGGTTGGTATGTGGTGCTCGATCCCATGCCGTACTGCGACGGCCGAAAACGTCGGCCGCGTGAGGGCCGGGAACTCCGTGAGCAGGCGAGCAAACTCGTTCGCCGCCGGGACGGCGCATGCCAGCTCGGTCGGCGCGGAGCTGCTCAATGTGCATACCAGGGAGCTGAAGGTTTCGGCGTTGATTAAATGACGCCGTTGGACGTCCACCAGCAGTCCGTGTATGCAGAGGAAGTCGGCGCCTAGCAGAGCCATGGGCACGTTTGCGGTTACAAACGTCCAAGCAAAGCGTTGGCCGCCGAAGCAGAGGGTGACGTTGCGCGGGCCGAAGGTGCGGATGGTCGATCCGTTGGCCGCAACCAAGGAGGGGCCGCAAACCGCGGACTGCCTGTCCTGGTCAGCGGCGGGTATGACGCTCAGTTGGGCGCCGGTGTCGCACAGGAAGCGCCGTCCGGACGCTTTATCCGTGATGAACAGTAAGTTGCCCGTGTGGCCGGCGCTCATGGCTGGTAATGAACGCCGGCCCGGCCGTTTCCCGGCCTGCCGAAGGTGCATGGGGGTCGGCATGTCCGGGCCTTCTGTCCGAACCTGGCATGATAGTAACACCACGCTTGGTCAGGTGGAGGCCCCGGTCGTCGTGCTGGAGGTGGTCGGCTCGGTGTAGCGGCCGCCAATTGCGTCGGCAGTTCGGTCGTCGACCGTGCCGGGTGCTCGGGCGCCATGGGTGTTGCGTCGGATGGCGGTGGGTCCCATGTCGCCGCTGCGATGCGCTGACCTGCGGCGGAGATCTTGTCGGCTTCTCTGGCAAGGGCCCGGGGATCTGTGATCGTCGTGCTTGCCAGGGCGAGGCGTACCGGGTTAGGCAGCTGACGGAGGAACAGCTCCCGGAACAGGAATGCCGGAGAGTGCTCGCCGAGCAGTGAAAGCATGTAGTCCATTCGCTCGGAAGGGCGCGTGTCGCCAAGCTCGGGCAGGTCAAGCAGGCGCCGTGCGCGTTCCGCCGATGGGAGGGCGAAAGCGTCGAGGAGAAGCTTCTTAATCGCGCCGTATTTGTTAGCGGCTGGCGGGCTCTCGAGGAGGCTCAGGGCGTGGGCCGCGGTGGCCGAACCGAGCGCTGCTACCACATGGTGGAAGCGGGTGTCGTCGGCCGTGATGCCTCGCAGGGCGAACAGGGAATCCGCCTGTGCGAACCAAACCGCCGCGTGAGCCTCCCAGAAGGTAGGCAGTTTAAGGGCGACTGCCGTGTCCATGTCGGTAGGTCACCAATGAAGGAGCTGGGGCTCCCACGTCGATCGGAAGAATGGACGCGACAAAAAGCTGGAATTCATCCGAGTTGCTTTAATCAAACCAAACACTCAGGCACTCTGAAAAGCCCGTTTATCGGGCAGCAATATATATACATATTATCCCGGAGCGTTTGCCCAGGAAAGGCGAGAGGGGGCGTGGCCCAGCGTCCTGGCTGCGGCCTGGCAAGTTGAGGGCGAGCCTGCCCGGGCATGCCCGGGCATGCCCAGGCGTCCCGACCGAGGCCTGGCAAGTTGAGCGCGGGCCAGCCCAGGCGTCCTGGACGAGCCCGGCATGGTGATCGCTCCGCGTCCTTGATAGGTGCAAGGCGATTGTGAAAACCCAGCGGTAGCCGCTACAGCAGTGTGTTATTAAAGGTAAAACATCACATTATGTAAGGTACATAGTTGACACGTACACCAAGGTTTGATTATTAATTGCTATGAAATGAATGTACCATCGTGGGTATATAAAGGTTAAACAGTATAAACAACTGCAAAAACATAGCGTAATGTATTTACCGGGGCTGTAGGGACACACCTGGTGTGATCTCGTCCACCACAACCCCACCCCCATCCTCCTTCATCGTGTTCCGAAAACGTTGTCACACTTGTGACATCATGGCAACATGCTATCGTGACGTGACGTACTGTATGCAAAAGGCCATGGCCGGGTCAACATGACACAGATGTTTTTGTGTTGTAATGTACGAAGGTTTCGTCGTACATGTACAACCATTCTTCGATCCAGCAATAAAAGTGAAAAATGCACCAATACAAGATGGAAAGGCAAACAAGTAGTTAAAGTGCCCTGAAGTGCCTCCATGCATGCTATGTTGACACAATGCAGGAAACACACACTTGTTAACTCTGAAGCAGTTAATTTACTATTTCCTTCTGCTCACAGTCCAAACCCTAACATGTAGGAAAGTAATAACGATGCGAATCAGAAATTATTGCTTGTACGAAACTCCCTGGAAGTAAAGAAAAGTTATTAACTCCACATTGTTTTGTTTTATTTTAAACCGAATACTAATTAAAATAACACACACACACAAATATATATATATATATATATATATATATATATATATATATATATATATATATATATATATATATATACATACATACATACATATATATACTGAAAAAACGCAAAAGAAACTTACCACCTTTGAAACCTTTAAATATCAACAATAACACTGCGTGTAGTAAATGTGTGAACTTATTTGTGGACAATAGTGTCCTCGCTGTCAGACAAAACGGTCACGGATGGTCACTTGAACCTTCAATGGTCACTTCATAGCACAGCTGTTGAACAGCCGTTTTGACTGTCACTGATTAGCCAAGGGGTACGAGATGATTTTAATGAGCTGCACGTGATGTCTTGATATTGGATTTAAAAAGGCCAGTGCAAAATGGGCATTTTGACCGAAAGATTTGACCATTTTGACCAACTTCAAAAAGACCAAAAACACAAAAGAAACTTACCACCTTTGAAACCTTTAAATATCAACAATAACACTGCGTATAGTAAATGTGTGAACTTATTTGTGGACAATAGTGTCCTCACTGTCAGACAAAACGGTCACGGATGGTCACTTGAACCTTCAATGGTCACTTCATAGCACAGCTGTTGAACAGCCGTTTTGACTGTCAGTGATTAGCCAAGGGGTACGGGATGATTTTAATGAGCTGCACGTGATGTCTTGATATTGGATTTAAAAAGGCCAGTGCAAAATGGGCATTTCAATCAACATGCCACGATTGTCAAGGGATCAACGGCAGCGTGCCCTGGGCATGCTGCAAGGCGGACTGAGCTACCGTGAGGTGGCATGTCGCCTTGGCTGTTTACACCAGACGATATCGGCTCTGGTGGACAGAGACACCCTCCACAACTCTGCAGATGACAGACCTCGATCAGGGAGGCCAAGAGTCACCACTGCAAGGCAGGACAGGCAGATGGTCCGAAGTCACCTGCGGGATCGATTCCGTCCAGCATCCCGCACTGCGGCAGAAACTCCGGGGCATGCAAACCCACGGATCTCCAATGATACTGCACGAAGACGACTGCATGACTATGGTCTGACTGCCAGAAGACCATACAGAGGCCCCGTGATGACGGTTGCCCATCGCCGCAACCGTCAGAGATGGTGCCAGCAGCATCAGCGGTGGACCTTGGCGCAGTGGAACGAGGTCGCTTTCAGCGATGAGTCAAGGTTCTGAGTGGACAGTCCTGATGGGCGTGAGCGTGTCTGGAGAAGAACTGGCGAGCGATATGCCGATTGTTGCGTGCGTCAAGCCAACAGGTGGGGTGGCCCAAGTGTGATGGTGTGGCCGCCATATCAGGCCGGTACAGGACGCCACTGGTGGTTGTGGATGGGAATCGTAACACCCAGCGGTATGTGGATAACATCCTTCGACCTCATCTGCTGCCATTCCTGCTAGACCACCCAGAACTGAGAACCTTTCAGCATGACAACACTCATCCCCATGCTGCTCGCTTTACCACTGCATTTCTCCAAGGCGAGAACATCAACACCATGCAGTGGCCTGCGCTCTCCCCTGACCTGAATCCCATAGAGCACCTGTGGGATGAGCTTGGGAGACGCGTAGTTGGCAGGGCCAGGACACGGGCAGCGCTGCTTCAGACATTGAGGACTGAGTGGGACAGAATCCACCAGCAATCCATCCAAAGACTGGTAGGCAGTATATGCTGACGATGCACTGCCTGTATCCAAAACAATGGTGGCCATACACGCGATTGAAAGGGGACTGACATTGCACCCTGTGCTGTTCTGTACTGTAGAACAAACTGATGAGATGGTGTATCTTGGTCAAAAACTTGACATGTCATCAATAAAATGCCAATGTTTCAATTAGCAATTGTTGGTTTGTTTTATTTTGAACTGTTACAATTTTATTACATTTCAAACAAGTGGTAAGTTTATTTTGCGTTTCAGTATATATATATATATATATATATATGTATATATCTGTGAGAAATAGTAGAAACTCCACAGTATGAGCAGGGCGTCTCATTTGCATTAAGTAAATAATCGGGAGGTTAAATCAGACGCGGACGTAGCTTCAGGACGTCGATCTTTAATTTGACAAGCTTTCGACCAACAAAGGTCTGCTGCTTAGTCTACAAAAACAATATGTATGTATATCAGTCAAGTATGTATAGTGATATGTGTGTAAGATGTGTGATATGTGTAGAAAATGCATACAAAAGGAAGAGCCATGCCAAAGCTCACTCACCGTCCCCAAGTTCAACGGAAGTGAAGCGCAGCTTACAGTTACCGTTTGCGTTACAGTTCCGGTGCACGTGCATATACAAATATAGAGATACATACATAAACACACAAGCATATATTCATATACCATTTATATTCATCTAATATATTTATATATTTATATAAATGACATATAAAGGTAGAATGAATGAATGGGTGAATGTATGAATGAATGAATGGGTTACGGTTAATGATTTGATTGGGTTGATGTCGGAACATTCTTTAATCATCAAAATTTATGCCATGAGGGATTTTTGTCCGAAGTTTATGTATCCAAAAGGACTCACGTTTCAGAATCGTGGTGTGTGATCGATTTGTGATTGATTCAATGGCAGAGATTTGAATGTCATTTATAGAGTGATCCGGTTGATTAAAGTGTATCGTGTGAGGTAGAGATTTGCCCTGACTGGTGTGGAAGTTATTGATTTCTGACCGGGTGTTATTAAATCGTGTGTAGAGTGTATTCTCCGTTTTTCCAACATATTGTTTGTTGCACTTTTGGCAAGTGATTCGGTATATGACCCATGTAGATTTGCAGTTCATATCGGAGGTGATGGGGAATTTTTGTCCAGTGCTAGAACTACAAAATTTGTTTCCTTCTAGTAAATGTTTGTGAATAATACATTTGTTTGCTGTGCATTTATAGAAGCCAGGGATCCTAGTTTGTTTGTTATGGGGCTGTGGGTGCTTTGCTTTTACCAAGAGGTCCCTGAGTGTCCGACCACGTCGAAATGATGTTAGTGGAGGTTGAGGAAATGTGGTGCCGAGTGTTTCTGATTGATGGAGGAGAGGAAGGGCCTTATTCAGAATACTTGGCAATTGGGATGAGGTCGGAGAGTAGGTGGTTACCAGTGGGACACGGTTAGTTGCAGGTTTGGGTTTGTAAGTCAGAAGGTCTGCTCTCGGTATGCGTTTGGCTCGGTTTATTGCTTCTTTCACAGAGTGAGGGTCATAGTTTCTTGCAATGAAGTGTGTTTCTAATTGGCAGAAAAAAGTTTCTTCTGCCATTTTTGTTGAGCAAATGCGTCTTACTCTGAGTGCTTGACTGTATGGTATGCTTGCAATTGTATGTTTAGGATGAGATGAAGAAGGGAGAAGGTAAGAGTGAGTGTCTGTTGGTTTGGTGTATAGTTCTGTTTCGAGTCTGTTATTTTGAAGCATGAGTGATGTGTCTAGAAAGTGAACTTCGGACTGTGAACTGTCGAATGTAAACGTGATGGTCGGATGAATCAAATTTAATTCATTTTGGAATTGTGTGAGACTGCGGGGGGATTTTGACCAGATGAACTGGATGTCATCAATATAACGTACCCAGGATTTTTCCAAGATGCCGTGATGAGGTTGTGCATTGATCTTGGCCTCTATCATTCCCATGAAGATGTTAGCGTACGATGGTGCAACAGGGGTACCCATAGCGGTACCTTGAGTTTGAATGTAATGTCGTCCGTTGAATTGGAAATTATTCAGTTTGAGTGTCAGTTCTAATAGGCGCATAAGGTCTTGAGTAGGTGGCATTGGGACTTGTCGTGTATCGAGGGCTTTGCGGCATGCAGACAGGCCTTCTGAATGTGGAATATTAGTGTAGAGGGATGTAACATCTGCTGTGACTAAAATGGTTTGGGAGTTGAAAGGTGAGTATATTCTGTTCAATCCTTGGATGTGGGTCAGAAAACTGGTTGTGTCCTTGAGGTATGAGGAGAGATTCATCACGAGAGGACGTAAATGACAGTCAACAAATTTTGATATTAGAACAGTTGGACATGTGCAGCCAGATACGATTGGTCTACCTGGATTGTTTACCTTGTGTATTTTAGGTAGAAAATAAAGGTTAGGGCAATGAGGATCTTTAGGAACCAAGCGAGATTTGATGGTTTTATCCACCCGAATAGAATCGAATAAAAAGGTAGTAGATTTTTTATTAAAGGATTAAAAGGATTAAAAAGGTAGTACTTATTTTTTCCACATGCGAAATTTGCATTTATGTTTGTTTAAATTATACAATGGACTACAAAATGTAAATGTTTCATGATATTTGTTATATTATATCACCTTTATCTATCAATATTGTTGAAATTAAGATCAAACAGCTGTATGTTGAAATATGTTGAAAAAGTAAAAACTTTACATGGGGTCTACTTACTTTTTCACGTGACTATATGCATCAGCCTGGTGTTGGCTTAACAGTTAAGATGGCTGGCTTGAAATTGCAACATCTTGAGCTCAAGCCCCTGTTACGCCATTTAATTAACACCAGGTGGGTTGACTGATGACTCAGCCTGTCATCATTCCAAGGTCGGCAAAATGAGTACCAGCTTACTGGAATAATGAGCCATTTGAGTATCCTGCGTCAGAGTGGCAACCCTTCCAGGATTGGGCCCAATAGCCAAGGAAGCTGCTTTGGCAGCTCTGTGCATCTGAAGATGCAAAAGGAGTGGCCATCTTCTCATTTGTCATTAGTTGTGTACAATGGCATTATAGGGAGAAAGTTCTAGCATTAATTTTGAAATGGGGGTGGGGGTGGGTTGAACACGGTGTGTGGGTAGCTGGCAGATGGGAACAAGGTGGCTGAGGGGGTGGGGGGGGGGGGGGGGAGAAGTGTACCATACTGCTTACTGAATAAACCTGGTTTGACCCAGAATAAGTGTGTAACCTACTTAATTTGCTATTCCTAAGAAAGCTTCCTATTGGTTGACAGGTGTCTTCCTGGTGATGTCTGCAAAGGTGCAAAGGTCAGAGGAGTCAGGCTCTTGTTGGGCATGGAAGCAACAGCTGTGGTTTGCACCTGCAATAGTGGTTGCAAAAACATTTCTCATTTGGATAAAGACACTCCAGATGGCAGATGACATCCTTCAACTCTCTACACAATATAAGTTTGGAGGACTCTGATTCCTTTGAGTTCACAATCCCAAGACACGTGTATTGCGTTGTTGGAATCTCTACGGTTGTTCCTGTGCTTTAATCATGACCAAAGGGTAGTTCATTAATTTATCGTGAGTGTTTGTTACAATTTTGCAGAATTAGCACTACATGTGTGTAACAAAATAACATGATTAATTTGGAGTCTGAGTGCATGTCATTAATTTGCATACAAGGATACAATTTGATTAATTTGGATAATTATATTGTAGGTGTTTTTTTTTGTTTTTTTAAGTTTGGCCTTTTATGATGATTTTCCAATTCAACAAAATGCAGTCGTTTGGTTACATTGATTAATTTGGGGTTTGTTAACATTATTATTATTAATATGAATAATGCGTTGCAGTACAATTAATTTTTCAGGTTGAATTTTGCAATAAATATATGCAACTAACTTATAGTGTGGTTTCTTTGGCATCGACTGAATCCCGATATTACGTTAGTGATATTAAATTGTAGTCTCTCGTTGTCCTCATCATATTTGAATATCTCGTTGTCCTCATCATGATCCTATTTGAATGATCATAATTCCAACTTGATGGAAAGTTGTACTCATAATTCCAATTTAAAAGAAAGGTTTTGTATGAAGGGTGTAGGCCGAATGGTTAGGGTGGTGGGCTTGGGATCCTAAGGTCCTGAGTTCGAATCCCGTTCAGCTATTGAATTAATACCAGGTGGGGCTGACTCAGCCTGTCATTCTTCCGAGGTCGGCGAAATGAGTACCAGGGTACTGGGTCCTCTCTTGAAGAGGTTGGTGGAAGGATTTGTACTCTGGCCGCTGTAAAAACACCTAATTCCGTAGCACACACAGTGGTGTGTCGGGGTGGGGTTGAGGTCGTTCAAGGATGCAGCAACGTGCTGATCCAGCGTACGATTTTTCGGGTGAGCCAAATATATATATATATGTGTATATATATATACTATATCCAGTATATATATATACTACGACTACTTTTTCACCATAACTGTGACATACCAGGATGGCAGTTACAAGCAGGGTCGGTACTAGTCCATCTATCTATAATTCCAGTAATCTCTGTACGTCTGTACGTCTGTACGTTTGTTTGTCTGTGACCGCTGTTTCTCGACAACCACGGGTCCGATATACTTTTAACTTGCCAGGTATATTGCTGGGGACCCGAGGATGTGCCTTTTCAAGGTTTCATATTAATCGGACAATTACTTACCGAGCTATGTCCAAAAAACGATTCAACCAATCAGAGAGCAGCGAACGATCGCGTGTGCCGAACGTGGAGGACACACTCTGCCTCGGATGGCACATTTGACAGCGTATTCATTTATTTCACGTTTGCAAACTATGTTGGCGTTAAACTATGTTTTAAAACTAATAAAACCGAATTTGCGATTCATTCGCTTTCCTGCGCGTTTGTGCACGCGATGGCGATTTCTTTACCAAACTCCGGAAGCCGTTCGCTTTGGACCAAACCATTGCATGTAAATAGAGGGGGGGGATTGTCACCGTACTCGCAAGCCGTTCGCTTTGGACCAAACCATTTCATGTAAATAGAGGGGGGGGGATATAATTTTAGATATAGATATAGTACGGGCAATGCCCTAGTATTATAAAACACGAGTTTTATAATACTCCTGTGGAAGGTGGAAAAAGATCCGTCCCAATAATTGAGGGAGTAGTCCCAAAAGTACTCCCTCAATTTTCGGGTGAGCCAAACTAAACCGTGGAACGTTTGAGGTCCCAGCAATTAGTGTAAGGTCGGTAGAAGGTTTCATAAATTCTTCAATACAATCATGATTTGTACAGCATTGATAAAGTTAAACCAACAGAACCTCACGAGATGCAAAAACAAGAAGATACTTACTGACCGTTTGGTAATGGCGGATGAAAACCCAGGTGTTTATAAAAGTGAATGTCAACTTTTGGGTTCTTTTGACATCGAATGATTTGCGACCATTATATTGTCTATCAATGTGGACTGAGATTTGACTATATGCTGAGCTTTTAATCTCTTGTAAAGGAGCTTCCTGCACCTGACTCTTACAGCCAATAAAAAATAAAGAATGCCCTAAATAATTTGTACACATTGTATATCCAGTGCCTATAAAAAGTCTACACCCCCTTTCAAACTTTCCACCTGTGGTTGCCTTATAGCCTGGAATTAAATTTCATTAAATCAGACTTTTTCCACCTTTATTTACACATCGTAATCCACAACTTCCAAGTGAAAAACAAATTCTACAAATTTCAGAAAACTAATTAAAAATACAAAACTAGATTATATTGGATGGATAAGTGTCCACCCCCTGAGTTAATACTTGGTGGAAGCACCTTTGACAACAATTACAGCTGTGAGTCTGTTTGGATAGGTCGCTACCAACTTTGCACACCTTGATTGGGCAATATTTGCGCATTCTTCTTTACAGAACTGTTCAAGTTCAGTCAAGTTACGTGTGGAGCGTTGATGGACAGCAATTCTCAAGTCATGCCATATATTTTCGATTGGATTTAGATCTGGGCTCTGACTGGACCACTCGAGGACATTTATCTTTTTGTCCCTTTGTCTACTCCATTGTAGCTTTGGCTGTGTGCTTTGGGTCGTTGTCATGCTGAAAGGTGAACATCCGTCTCAATTCAGCTTTCTTGCAGAGGGCAGCAGGTTTTCCTCTAGGATTTATCTGTATTTTGCTCCATACATATTTCTTTCCATCCTGAAAAGTGCCACAGTCTAGGCCAGCATTTCCCAAACTGGGGGAAATTTCCCCCTGGGGGGAAATTTTAGGATTCCAGGGGGAAAACTTATTCCAAGGGAAATACAATATTAGCATTCGTGTAATATTGTGCTTTAGTGAATAAACCAAAAATGTGTCTGTGGGCAAGTTTGTGTGTGTGTGTGTGTGTGTGTGTGTGTGTGTGTGTGTGTATATATGTGTGTGTGTGTGTGTGTGTGTATCTGTGTGTGTGTGTGTGTGTGTGTGTGTGTGTGTGTATATATATATATATATGTGTGTGTGTGTTTGTATGTGTGCGTATGTTTCTGTTGGTTGTTATCTCCAAATGCGGGTTTCAGAAGATGGAACGGAGCCCTCCCATGTCTCAATGTATCCACCTTCGTGTGTGTGTGTGTATATATATATATGTATATATATATATATATATATATATATATATATACATACACATACGCACACACAATAAACCAAATGGGCCAAAAGTAACATTTTGCATTTAGGCCAAAAAGTTACATCTTGGTTTCATCAGACCACGAAACGTTTTGCCACATGGATTCAGAATCTCCGGAGTGTTTTATTTTTGCATAACTTGAACGGGACTCAAGTTGGGATTTTTTTGAACAATGGCTTCCTCCTGCCACCCTACCATACAGGACAAACTTGTGGAGTGCTTGCGATATTGGTGTCACATGCACACCATGACCAGTCTTTGCCATAAAGGCCTGTAGTTCTTTCAAAGTTGCCATTGGCCTCTTGCTGGCCACTTTGATCAGCCTTCTCCTTGCTTGGTCATCCAGTTTGGTGGGACGGAAGGGTCTTGGTAATCTAGGAAGGGTCTTGGTGGTACCATACGCCCTCCACTTCTTAATGATTGTCTTGACTGTGCTCTAAGGGATATTCAAGGTCTTTAAATATTTTTTATACCCATCAGTGCCTTTCCACAACTTTATCCTGGAGGTCTTTTGAAAGCTCCTTGGTGCTCATGGTTGAGTCTTTTCTGTGAAATGCACTACCCAGCAGAGGAAACCTACAGGAACAGCTGATTTTATTCTGAAATAATCAGAATCACTATGATTTAACACAGGTGGAGGTCAATTAACTTGGTGTGTGATTTTGGATGTGATTGGTCACACCTGCGCTAATTTACAATTGCTATTATAAGAGGGGTGGAGACATCCAAGATAATCTAGTTTTGTATTATTAATTAATTTCCTGGAATTTGTAGAACTTTCTTTTCAATTTGAAGTTGTGGGTTACGATGTATAAATAAAGGTGGAAAAAGTCTGATTTAATGCAATTTAACTCCAGGCTATAAGGCAACAAAAGGTGAACATTTTTAAAGGGGGTGGAGACTTTCTATCGCTCTGTATACTAACCTGCTGTTGGGAGACTTTGTTTGCATTGCTGTGTAAACAAACGACACCCCCACACCAGAGTCATTCCCTTTTAGGTGTTATCCATTTGCACATTGTACATCTAGCAACTACAATCTGCAATTCTTCTGAATGGTCTATCGTATGCAGCACAAGGGGAGTCAAATACCTCAGTGTACTTTTAACTTTTTTGTTGTTCTCCTCCTTTTCCCTTTATAATCAGTGAGGTTCCAATGGCACCAAGCTCCTGCCCTGCCTTGACCACGATACTCCTCTACTTCCCCCTATCCTCAGCCAACTCGACACTCTCCAACCACCCCCACATTACTGAAATCCCTCTTCACACAATCCTCCCATCTCAACCGTGGTCTACCTCTTTTACTCCTACATTGTTCCCTCAACCTATCCGCTCTCTTTGCGATTCCCTCTTCCCCCATCCGCACCAAATGTCTAGCTCATCTGCACACCAATCTCCTCCCTCAGTTCATCCATCCTCCTTCTATACACCCTCTATACTCCCACAATCCTCCTGACCCAGTTGTTCTCACAAAACTACAACCTCTGTTGTTGTCTCTCTATCAGTGCCACAGTCTCCAGACTTTAGAGGTAGGCCAGTGTTACACAAGACATCAGAAACTTTACTTTCAATCTCCTTGAAAATTCTCTGTCTGCCATTACTCCCTCCACCCTCCTCCATGCATTTTCCCCCAACTGAAAACTCCTCCGCACCTCTACCTCTGACTTATCATCCCCAGTCACTTCACCCCAGATACTCAAATCTATTTCCTTGCCTGATCTCCTTACCCACTAACCTGATATTCATTTATATTCTCTTCTGCCCAACCCACATCACCTCCATCTTATTCATGCACATTTCCAACCCAAGCTTCACAAATACCTCCATCCACTCCCCCAGTACCTCCTGCATCTCCTGTCCACTCTCCAACACAACAGCCAGATCGTCCGCATACAATATCCTCCCCAGAATATCTTTCATGTTTACCTTCCTGCTTACCAGCTCAATCACCATGATAAACAGGAGTGGGCTCGTTTTACATGAATTGCAATTGGACATTCGTAGACATGGGACAACCTGGGACAACCTGGCACGCGCTATTTGGATTTTAACGTGGATTTCAACATACGATTTTAACGTGCAAGAAAAAGTGAACTCCAAACAAACGAAACCAATCTTACAGAAATATACTACACAAAAATGGAGATTTAGTTCATCCTGATTGTATTCTGTCTTTGTGAGATGTGAAGTGTAACTTAAGGCCTTCTTTTGATGGCCCCTTCCCCTTCTTTTGATGGCCCCTTCCCCTTCTTTTGATGGCCCCTTCACCTTCTCTTGATGGTCCCCTTCACCTTCTTTTGATGGCCCCTTCCCCTTCTTCTGAAGGCTACATCCCCTTCTTTTGGTGGCTCCTTCACCTTCTCTTGATGATCCCCTTCCCCTTCTTTCGATAACCCCTTCCCCTTCTTTTGATGGTCCCTTCCCCTTCTTTCGATAACCACTTCCCCTTATTTTGATGGTCCCTTCCCCTTCTTTCGATAACCACTTCCCCTTCTTTTGATGGCCCCTTCCCCTTCTTTTGACCCCTACTTCCCCTTCTTTTGGTGGCCCCTTCCCCTTCTTTTAATGGTCACATCCCCTTCTTTTGGTGGCCCCTTCCCCTTCTTTTGATGGCCCCTTCCCCTTCTTTTGACCCCTACTTCCCCTTCTTTTGGTGGCACCTTCCCCTTCTTTTAATGGTCACATCCCCTTCTTTTGGTGGCCCCTTCCCCTTCTTTTGATGGTCCCTTGCCCTTCTTTTGATGGTCCCTTCCCCTTCTTTCGATAACCCCTTCCCCTTCTTTTAATTGGCCCCTTGCCATTCATACTCAACATGGGTGATCAGAAAGAAAAATGAAATGAGTGAAACTATTATTAACAACTTTTTAAAGTTTAGTTGAAGTAACCACTTTTGTAATATTATTTTACTTCTACATCTATACGAGGCTGCTAACTTACCAACCAATCTTTGTATATTTGTTGATTAACTAAAGAGTAGGGAATGATGGCAATTCAATCACAACAAGGTCCCTCAAACACAACAAGTCCACATCAGTGAGACAACTGGCCCCGAGGCCACATAACCCATGGAATTAGGGTTTTCATGACGAGGAGATGTGGCCGGACAGGTTAAGTGCTCCTTGACCTGACTCACTGAATCCATATGAATCCAACATCACTGTCAAGGCAAGAATAGGTGCGCGCGCGCACACACACACACACACACACACACAAAACTCGTGTGTGTGTGTGTGTGTGTGCATATGTGTATGTATGTATATATATATATATATATATATATATATATATATATATATATATATATATATACACACACACACACACACACACACACACACACACACACACACACGAAGGTGGATACATTGAGACATGGGAGGGCTTCGTTCCATCTTCTGAAACCCACATTTGGAGATAACAACCAGCAAAAACATACGCACACATACAAACACACACACACACACACACACACACACACTTGCAAGATCTAAATCTAGGTGAGTGTGCAATTAAGCAGCATCATGAATCTTTTAAACAATGTTTACATGTCCCGCAGTTGGATGGTCTCAAGAAAAGAGGTTTTGGCCAAATTTTCTTGCGAAGAAGCTCGAAGATGTCTTAGTTTTTTAAACCGATTAATTTATTTCTTATTAAGGTAAATATTGTGAAATTTAACCCACACCATTCATACACACACTCATATATATGCCTCTTCTCTCCACTGACTTGCATCTCCTCCCAAACCTCTTTCCTTTCTTTGCGCACTCCTCTCAACACTTCTTTTCTTTCTCTGCGCACTCCTCCCAACACTTCTCCCACCATATTTTCGCCCTCATATCATACTCACCTCTCTTAATTTTCTCAATTTAATTTTCTCATATTAACCCCCACCTCAGTCACGTAGGTAATAAATATACCCCAACCCCACTCCATAGCACCTACAGTTGTTTTACTGCAAGTGAGTAAGTCTCGCAGTTACCTATTCCCCAAAAAATCCAGATCCTTTAGGAATAGTCACTGTGCAACATTTATAGGTATTAGTACATAGTTCCAAAGGTGGTTGGGGAGGAGTGTTTGGTGAGGGTGAGAGGGGGGGTGTGTTGATATGAATTCACTTTGGGAGTTTGAGAAAGAAGCCCAAGGGCACTAGTATCATATCGTGGATATCTGCCCGAGTGTGGAGAGCCCCCCCCCCTGCCCCCCTCCCGGGTCCTGGCCTTTGCCAAGAGACCTGAGGCAGCTCGCTTGCTCGGGACGCCTTGTTTTCCCTGTGGATAACCCAGGGTGAGTAAACGCCAATTGCCTGTCAGGTGTGAGGGGCACAAGCTTGGCTCGGCCTGGCCGCATGGCAGTGAAGCGCAAATGCAAAATAATTTCTGATTATAAACCTCAACCAAGGATATTCCCTTTGGTGTCACAATGCGCATAATTGCATACAATTTCCAAAAGTGTGCCCTGTGTATTTATATGAAAACATTGCTAAGTGCATTTCTACATTAATTGCTTCTTTCTGAGATGTAAATCCGGCTGCCTTGTGGAGTTAAACTGTCCGTGGATAAAACATTTGTGTACAATTCGAATCATTCCTTGTCAACCACAGAATTAAGCAGAAGGTCACGTGGTAGAGTGCATACATCCGCCAGGCTGAACAGTTTACCTTTTGTATCCCACTGATCGGTCATATCTGGATCCAGACCTGAACCAAAATCGAATCGGCTTGTTCCGGTTACCTACCCAACTCATACACCTAGTTTTGTCATAACTCATCGACAACTTCTTGAAATATCATGCTATGTATGGTTTTTGACCCTATCACTCAATGGTGAAGAATCACTTCAAAAAAATTCTCAGATCCAGATCCAGATCTTCCCCAAAATCTAATTATTTCGTTTTGTCGTACACCCAACCTCTCCACCAAATTTCGTCCAAAAGGCCATAAATTCTGAGATATCCTCTTCACAAACAAACAAGAAGTATGTCGTGCAGAGCACGATTCCTGCGAAATCTCTAAAATAAGTTGTTCACCTTTGGCCTATGTTGACCTTTTGGCATAAGATGACCCATAAAATAATTGGTGGTTCAATTCAGTTACCTGATATGTAAATCCTCTTCAAATTTCAAGTCAATCGGATGAAAAATGAGGATTTTAGAAGTTTTGAAAAGTTGTTGACCTTTGGCCTATGGTCATCTTTTGACCATGTGACCTCGAAGTCAAGATGTTGCTTCGTTATGACCGACTCTGCCATTTGGTGAACTTTCGTAAGGTTTGGTTTAAAATTGCGACCTGTAGGTGATTGACAGACAGACAAACACCCAGACAGACACAGACAGAATAACACATCAGACAAACCAATCTATGATATAAGAGAGATGTCTGTCTGTGTGTGTCGCCATTTTTTTCAGAGATGGCTGAACGGATCTTCGTCAAACTTTCAGAGGTTCATCAGTGAGTGCCTGGGAGTGTTTTAGGCAAAAAAAAAACAAATTTGAAAAAGAAAGCGTTTTTTTGGAATTAAAAAATAAATCGCTCGACAGTGCCTTTTTAAATGAATGACAGTTATATACAAGTACACATTCGCATAAATAAATACAAAACAATTACCAGACATTTGAATACAAATAAATCAAACAATTCCGGAAGTGAACGAAGTTGGTAGTTAGGCTTCTTCTTCTTCCTGACCGGCATCACACTTAACTCAGAAACGTGATGAACGCTACATTCACCCACCAGCATATATATGAACCCCCTACCTCTCCTTTCTCCTCCCCTCCCCTTCCCCCCCTTCCCCCTTGCCCCCCCTCCCCTTCCCTCCCCCCCCCCCCTCACCCTCCCCTCCCCCGCCCCGCCCGGCAACGCCGGGTACTTCTGCTAGTATACCATAAGTAACAAACACAGAAACGAACAGACAGGGGTGAAAACATAACCCCTGTGCATCTTCGGTGGTGGCGGTAATTACATTACATTACATCATACATTGGCAGAATGGCTCAGGGCCTGATGCACTCTCAACCTAGGTGACTGGTATCCACACAAAAATGGAAATGGACTAATAACTGCTGCTCGGTACAGTGCCAGCAGGGGCAATGCTTTGTCCTGCATGGAGTGCATGCCCTCCTGAAGATTGATACTTTAAGCCGGTTGTCTCATATACATTATGGAAATGAACGATCCAGTCGTATCTTTTGCAAAAGACAGTGAATTGGCCTGTTGGTGTTCGCATCGGAACCCTTGGCTCGAGATGTCAAGAATTAACGTCATTGCAATTAATGTTCAGACTGAAGTCTGCTAATGTCTTTGTCCTGCATGTGACATGTGTATACATCTCCTCCATTAACCTTTTGTTCACTGAATAAAGTAACCACAAAGGAGACAGTTTCCTTTATGGGCTGAGTGGACGTTTGAGTGGCGTGTCTCACCTGGGCCCTCACGAGTTTGTATGTACATATACGTGTGTGTGTGTGTGTGTGTATATATATATATATGTGTATATATATATATACAATACATAAAGCTCTTTCGAACCACTGACTGATTGATTGACTGATATTAACCTTCGGTACCTTCCGGGTGTCGTGGAAAGCTGAAATTTTGCGTGCGGACAGCCATCGAAGCCAGTTCACCAGGAAAAATCAGAGAACCATCGGAAAGCGTCTGTAAATTAAAATTTATGTAAAAATACATAAAAGCATATTTTTTTAAAAAACCTCAATCAATATCTAGCATTTGCAAATTGTAATTTCTATAACCCCAAACTGTAAAATAAATATGACAATAATGTTCATAAATGAAAAAAAGAAGAAGCATCTGTAAAGGAAAATTTACAATTAAAAAAACCGTAAACGCTTCCATTACAAAAAAAAACCTCAATCCATGATTGCATTTAACATAAAAAGCAATGAAAATTACATGAAAAGTGAAAAAATGAAAAGAAATTTCAAAAATGAAAATGATGCAAAGCATTTAAAAATTGCAATTTCTATAACTGTAAACTGTGACAGATTTTAAAAAATGAAAATTTACGTAAAAGCCGTAAACGCGTCCATAAAAAAAAACAAAAAAAAAAACGTAAACTGATATATAGCAGCAACTCCGTGATGCTTGTCTATAATCATAAAGCTTCTATTTATTGTCTACCGACGTACGAAGCACAGTCCGTTATTGCTTACACAATGTGGTAGCGTGCCCCACCAGTATATATGCTCCAAATGTGCTATAGCATATGATATATATATATGTATATACAGATGTGGATTAATGTGGATAATGTATATATATATATATATATATATATATTTGGATATACATATACACATATACACACTTCCCTCTTTCATGACTGCCAGACCACGTGAGTGAATTTAAAAACTATGGTGGTAAGGTGGTGAGGTGTTTCACATTACGTGGTGGTGAGGTGTTTTGAATTACATGGTGGTGAGGTGTTTTGAATTACGTGGTGGTGAGGTGTTTTGAATTACATGGTGGTGAGATGTTTTAAATCACGTGGTGGTGAGGTGTTTTTAAATGACGTATGGTGAGGTGTTTTTAAATCACGTGCTGGTGAGGTGTTTTGAATTACGTGGTGGTGAGGTGTTTTGAATTACATGGTGGTGAGGTGTAATCGTCCCAAACTTCTAGTCTGCACCAACTCCTCCCATATGTATGTGCTGAGGGTTTATTTTTTTAATTTTATATATATTTTCAACCTAAATCTTCAACCTAAATTGCTTATAAAAATGTAATATCACAAACACTACAAATATATTTGTGCAAAATAATTGTTTGTATTATGATTGGTGTAAATCATGAGAACACAACAACTCAGGTACAGTCATTAGCCTCAGCAAAAACAAGCCCGTTCCTGTGTAGCGAGCCGAGCTAGTATGTAAACATATATATATATATATGCACTCCAACAAGCTTGAGTCGAACGGGAGATCAGAACAGATTATAATCTGCTCGCTCGTCCTCTCCAACTGTTTCTACACTGTCGTGCACAGGATGCATACAATTTGAAATAAAAAATTATATTCTAAACTTGTTCTCATAAAATGCTGAAATAAAAAACACTTCAACTGCACCACCCCTCCCCCACCCCCAATATTAGTTATTTGTGGCCACAATCAGATTTCCGAATGGGAACATCAACATTACCGCTGACACTTTGAAATGATCAACAATAAACAAAAGATTTTATGTCCATGACTTTTTACCTCTAAATGACCTGTTAAACCCACTTTAGGTAAACTTTGGTTTTAAAAACAAAAATGCAAAAAAACAGGTTTTACAAATAAAGAACAGAAGCAAAAGTCTCAGGTTTTGCATTTGTAAGAGAGGAAACCTTTGGCCCAGCACGAGTAGAATATTGTTACGGGAGGAAAGTTTGCTCTGCACAATCCTGGACGACAGCCAGCCATCTTTCCTCTGCCAAGATACCGGGTTCCCATTAGGTGAAGTAGAACAGCCCAAATCCGCTTTGTTGGCCCGAACTTTGGATCGCTGCGAGCCTGGTGATGGATGGGAAGGCACGGTGTACTTCGGCCTCCAGTTGATTAATTAATCTTAAACAGCTGCATGGCTCAAATAAGACTAATTAATCTCACTGAGGCTTTCCTCGAAATAGGTTCTCATACTGCCCCTACCTTTATTATACGCGATCTCCGAAACTGCTGCACTGCCGGTGCGCGCAGGGCCTGGAAATGCAGCGGGCGCACATGGCAGGGGGAATGGCAACAGCTGTAGTGGAGAAGAAATCCCTGTCCCCCGCAGCAAAAGGCAAAACTTTTTAAAGAAGACGGATTTCAATGCCCACATTGCGAGCTGATGTGTGTCGACACCTTGGTGCTTCGTTGGGAGAAGGGGCCTCAGAAGGCCAAATTACACCCCCAATACGCAAACGCGTGCCATGTGTTGAGACTTTTTCTTCCTTCGACTCCATCAGGACTTCCGCAATATTACTAAAGTGCTCTGCTCCAAATGTGCTGTGGGAAAGGAATTGGTTTCCAGGAAAAGATTTAACCTCTACTCGATCGAATTAATAAAACAAACGTCTGGTTAAGTTCGTGGCTCCTCTCCAAGAGGATAATCAAATGTCATCGAAGGCTTTTTTCAAATGCAGTGTTAATGAAATTTGATTCTTGACAAATGTGTCGAACAGGGTCCCGAGGCAAACTTTGTCAAAGGACAAGTAAGGTTATGGCAAATGAGAGCTTGAGTAGTATATCGTGTGTGTGTGTGTGTGTGTGTGTGTGTGTGTGTGTGTGTGTGTGTGTGTGTGTGTGTGTGTGTGTGTGTGTGTGTGTGTGTATACATTATATGTGTATACAGTCTGTGTATATATACTATGTGTGTATACAGTATGTGTGTTTACAGTATGTGTCTATACACTGCAGTATGTATGTGTATACAGTACATGCATGTAAACACTATGTGAGTGTGTCTCTCCAGTATGTGTGTGTATACAGTATGTGTGTGTATACGGTACACTATGTGCATGTGTGTATATACTTTGTGTAAACAGTATGTCTGTATACAGTTTGTATGTATGCAATATGTGTGTATACAGTATGTGTGTTTTTCAGTATGTGTATACAGTATGTGTGTAGACAGTATGCGTGTATCCATGTATGTATATATATATATATATATATATATATATATATATTGTTACCGAATCCACCGTCGGCCTTCCCCACTTACCAAGAGGGGGATTAGTCCCCTCGTCTATGACTGGCCGACATGGTCCTGGGGGTATTACGTCATGCCCGGTCAGCGCTGGGTAGGGTATTAGGCCCAACCGTCCTATGACCTAAATACCAACACCCACTGGTACGCAAGGAAATACTCCCCCGCCCACGGTCGCAGCGTAATGGACTAGTTGCACCGAGCGAAGCGAACTGCACCATGAGCCGGTTACCAAGACTGACCCGATTAATCTTCGTCGGCCGAATCGCGCCACGGGCCCTCAATGGGGGAAATCACTAAAGCGACCGAATGTGAAGAAGAGGAAGATGAAGGCAAAAGGTTGGAAATGCGACTATTATTTATTACTACTATTTACAACCAAAAGAAACCAAGGAAGAAGGAAGGATAATAAAATAAAGACAGAAAGAATGGAAGGAGACACAGTGCAAATATTAGCTTAACTATACAAGCTTAATTAATACCCCAGGGCAACGTGAAAGACAGACGAACGATCACACTTACATGGGGAATGCAGGCAGGAATGAATGGCTTGGAGATGGATGGCTTTGAGAGGCAAGGAAGGTCCAGCGGGGACTTGGTACGGTCGGGCCGGAAGGCACCGCCGTCAAAAATCCGAGCCGCAGTCGTTGTTCCAAACTGTGCGGGCAAAGTTCCCTCTTTACGCACTGCTGCGTCGCGCGCTCCTTGCGTTGCCTCGGTCCGTATCTCCTCTGCAGCGCGGCACGTATCTCAGCTGCTTGGACTCATCTGCTCATCTGACGTGGGGGCGTCTCCCACGGGTTATATAAGCCCCACCCTTGACCCTTCGCGAACCTCCCAGATCGTTCTCTCTCCGCCCGCTCAAGCCAAACCCCTTTGTGCTGGGTGGGTTGAGCGGGGCCGACTCACTCCTCCTTTCTGTGACGAGGTGCGGAGACACGCCCTTCTTCTTCCAACCGACCGCGTGCTCAATGGAGTCCATTTGCGGCGAAAACCATCCAAACCTGACACTTTGCAGATGGGACCTACTCTTATTTAATTCGGTGCAATGGAGAGTCGACTATTGGGAAACACAGCCTTAAACTACATAGAATAGGGGAATAACTATTTAAAAGGATATATGTTGCCCTGCGTGTATGTTTATGGAATTAACTAAGAGGACGAGCTTCGACCTTTCTTTACATTACGGAGGGTGACATTTACACACAACAAAACCATAATTTTCACCTTCATTATTCTTTCTCAAATTCATTACACTGCACCCTCCTTCCTTCAGGCCCGTTCTCGGGCCTATAAAACTTTACTTTTAGTGTGACACATAGGTGTAGTTCCCTCTACAATTAACCTGACCCTGAGTGCGACAATTTTAAAACACAAATAAATATGTCCCGCTACTCCATTGCACCCTATCTAACAGTTTCGCACCCACAGCTAACCGAATTGTGGAATGGTTTTCAAACTATACATTTACGGTGGGGAGCATTATTTACATTGACGTTATTCCTTATTTACAACGCAACCCAGGACCTGTGATTTTTTTCTTTTCAGGGAAACAAAAAAAAGAAATTCCTGTTGGGAGGGAGGACACAGCATGCATTGCATCGATGCACCAGTACCATAAGCACCAAAAGCACCAAACACACCAAAAGCACTAAATGCACAAAAGCACCAAACGCACCAACCAGTGCACAGTCATTACAGTTTGTAATAAACACACAAAAACAACTGGTGGTGGTCTTCTTCTTTTCTGCTGGGCCGATGTTCTTCCCGATGTCTTCTCTCTTCATGCGGCCTATTTGCACGTAAAAAGCACAAAGTGTCCATTTTTTATTTAGGGCCACGGGGGCCAACTAAGGATGGTCCACCTGTTGGGCATAGGTGCCACCTTACCGAGGTCCGCAAGCAAGATTACCTGGCCACTATGGCCGGTCCCCAGCAGGTGCCCTGCCCCAGAACCTGGGGTCCATCAAGTGGTACTTGGCCGCAGAACAGCGGTCCATAAAGTGGTACATCAATGCAATGCATGCTGGTTGCGAGAGTCCTGGCACACAAGGCGACCTCCGCACGCTCCCCTCGACGCCCAGTGACGCACAGTCCTCGGGTGGGAAACAAGGGGGGGGGGGTCAGACGACAGGTGAGCGAGGGGTAGGGTCACAAGGGTACACATCAAACAAGTTAATGCAGGACGAGGTGCGTACGGAGAGCGAAGTGAGAAATGCTCGTCCCTACCGTACGCCCCCCACATGTGACCTACACTACCCCCCCTTGCCCCTCCCCATATTTACAAAAAACCTACACATTTACAAATTCATCACTACTGTCGCGTCTCCCCCATATTTCCCCTATACCAAATTCGTCTTCACTCCCACTAATCCAAAATTTGCCATCACCAATTTATCATCAATCCTCATAAGGAGGGAGAGATGGAACAACAGCACAATGTCACACCCACGTCATGATGCGTCTCACATTCCAAACATTTGCACAAAATAATAAAAACAACCTGGCATGGTGTGGAGTAGCGTCACCTCAGGTGAGTGGATGTACATGGTGCGAGGAGATCTCAATCCTAACTACCTTCTAAATGACTTTAATACACTTTACACTACCCGGGGTCTTTCCCTGCCAAACCATTGGCCATCTTACTCTATGCGGTTTTAAGAACCAAATTCCCATTGACCAAACTGTGGTGCTTCTCAATTTGGGGTCTCACTCCCCCGATTCAACTCCCTGTGCCCTTGCACAATTTCCGGGCTGAGTCGTGTAGCTCTCCCGGCAGGTCTACCCACCTGCACACCTCCACCACTGCAGTTGCCTCCGAGCTTACCTGCTCCTTGACCTAACATATCTAACTGGGGAAGGCCCTCCTTGGCACTTACCCCACTCGGTGCCCTCTCTGGCACTGGGCTACCCGGTTCCAACCTCCGGATCCTCGGGCCCCATTCACAACAACTCTACCGGCTCCCAGAGCCCACCTGCGGCCTCACCTGGCCGACATCCTCACAATGGTGGAGTGCTCAACCAACTACACGCACTAACAGGCTACACGCCCAGCCATTTCCACGACACTAATGCACCCATTCAACCATCATTCTTCCACCACGCACCACAGATGCCAATATCCAACCACAATTTACCTGTACCCTCTACCTAACACTTACACTACCCTCCCCGGGTATTCGTGATGGGGGTCCACTCTTCCCCCATTCACACCTTCGCACCATCCACTCCACTCCACAGTTTCCACCATACTCACTCCATACCATCCATTCCCTACTCCATATATTCCACACTCCATGTATTTCACACAGCCATTCTCCATACACCTGCAGTTGCACACCTGTGCAATCACTCCTACTGGTGCTTCCTGCACCCTCCTTCCTCCTGGGACCATTTGGTCAACGCAACACACCATCACCACTACTCAGTCATACACTGCTCCATTCACTTTCGATTCTCAAACACACGGCATCATCTTATCTAACTACTCCCCTCTGGAACTTGCGCTTCCCAGTCGCCCCTTTAAACTATTGCGCTCCCTCGTCATTATAATCCAAACTAATCTACCTGCGTCCCCACTACAGGTATCATTGTCACTACCTAACCTTACCGTTACCTATGGTCATCTTCTCTAGATCCCTACAGACTATATCCTAACCCTCCTGGGCTAGTTTTCACTGCCAACCCCATAACTCTACTGCTCCTTTGCCCCCGGTGCGAGAGATGGCAAAGTTGCCATCCCACCACATGGGGTATCTCTCACTACAAATTTTGCTCACCAAATTCCAGCCAATCAAAAAATTTCCAATCATCTGCCAATCACAAATTTTGCTTTTCCAAATTCCCTATCCCTACCAAATGTCCTTTACTTGAGCCTCTCGGTGCGCCAATTCATCTCCAAAGCCCGGCTTCGCAAAGCCGAGCAATGAATGCGGGTTGTCCGGTGCCTGCGGTTGGATCCATCCGGCATTCGGTGCAGGGAAGGACGCTTACTCGGGCCGAGATCCCACGCACCATCTCGGCACGGAGCCGTCCAATGGCCCGATCTCGCCCTGCCGGAACGCCGCAACAAAAAGGGGTCGCCATGACGACCCTTCCTCGGTGTCCTTGAACCGGGCCGCCCGCTCCGCTTAGTGGAGCACGGACGCGGCCATTCAGAGCGAGGCCCGGCGTGGATCGTGTACGGCGGTACTTTCCAAACCGCCGTGGTTACGATCCCCCCTGGTTCCCGTGGCACACAACGCCCGGCACGAACCGAGGGCTCGCTTCGGCTAAACGTCGATCTAACCACTATCCCGTTTAGCGTCGATGCTCCACTTGCATGCTTACACCCCGCGTTCCGTTCCTTGCTCATACATCCAGCCGTTCCCATGCTCCTCGTCATTGCACCTTCTCTTACACACCCAGGTACACTCATTCCGCTTACAGACTTTGTCACACACCTGACCACCGCACACCTTTGCACACACTCGTCGTTCGCACACCTCACCAACACACCTCTTCGCGCCCCCTCCTCGGTCACATCCTCTGTGACAACCACAGGTGTGCTCTTCTCCGCACACCCAATCACGTGCCTCACTACTAACTCCAGTGTGCATTCCCATACGCGCTCTACCATTCCAGGTGTGCATCCTTCCATTCCAGGTGTACATTCTAGCTCACCTGCCACAACCAACTCACGCTCCGTGTCACTCGCACTACTTTCACCACCACACTCGGTCGCGCATTCACCCTTACTCTTGACAGCGCACTCCGTTACCATGCACTCCACTGTTACACACCTTTCTCGCGCATCCTCTTGCGCACACTCTCCCATCACACCCTCCGTAACACTCACCACAGGTGTGCATTCTTTCGTTACACCCCCTGTAACACTCCCCACTACGCGCTTCCATGTGCCCCCCCCCCCCCGCACACGCGCTCTGACCAACTCACTCTCGACAGCACACTCACTCCTCGGCGCGCACGTTTTCCTCACACACCCCATAGTCGGACATTCTCGCACAACTCCTCTGTCCATACACTCCGTACCTGTCGCACACTTCACCAGCGGCCTCTCACGAACACCCGGGTCCAAACCAACCCCCAAGCCGACTGATTCTCCCCTCACACCATATACATTTCCGCGTATATCGCCACTCACCTCGGCACCTCGTCTCCGCACCTCCTCCGCCACCTGCAAACACTTTATTTGGTTAGCGAGCACACCATCACGATTTGAGCACCGACCTTGTACATATTCCATCACCTCCTCCCTTATCTCTTTCTTAGTTTCCCTCCGTCTCTTCTTAATTTCACTCACCCCCTCTTCCACTTCCTCTAATTTTTGCTTCACCTCTTTTATTTCCCGGTGCGTCTCCTCAATTTCGTCCTCTAAGGCCACCTTGACCGTTTCTATGTGCGTCCTCACCTCCCGGTCCTTCGTCTCTATTGCCTCCGTCTCCTCCTCCAACTTCTTTGTCTGTCCCTCACGTACCATCTGACATTCCCTCTTTGTCGCTATGAGTTCATTTTTGAGTTCTTTTTGTGTCGCTTTCAACCCTCCTAGTACCGCAGTGTTCTTTTCCACCTGCTCCATCTCGGCACGGCGAACGCTTTACATGAAATGGTTTGGTGCATGAAATGTTTTGGTCCATTCGCAACGCCAAAGCGAACGGCGAACGGCTTGCGAGTACAGTGACAATCCCCCCGGGGTTTTAATTAGTTTTAAAACATCGTTTAACGCCAACATAGTTTGCCGACGGGAAATAAATGAATACGCTCTCAAATGTGCCATCCGAGGCAGAGTGTGTTCGCCACGTTCGGCACACGCGATAGCTCGCTGCTCTCTGATTGGTTGAATCGTTTTTTGGACATAGCTCGGTAAGTAATTGTCCGATTAATATGAAACCTTGAAAAGGCACATCCTCGGGTCCCCAGCAATATACCTGGCAAGTTTCAAGTATATCGGACCCGTGGTTGTCGAGAAACAGCGGTCACAGACAAACAAACGTACAAACAAACAAACGTACAAACAAACAAACGTACAAACAAACAAACACACAGAGATTACTGGAATTATAGATAGATTGTTACGGATCCGGGGGACGGCACTCCCGTTAGCAAGGGGGGGTTAATCCCCTTGTCCTGTTAAGCTGGCTGTCCGACCGGTCCTGGGGGTATTACGTCACTTCTGGTCAGCGCTGAATAGGGTAGTAGGCCAATTATTCCTATGACCTAATTACCAGCACCTTCCGGTAAGCGAGGAGATACTCCCACCCGGGCCGCAGCGTGATTAGATGCGCCGAGCGAAGCGAGTTGCGACTCGGGCCGTTAACAAAAGAATAAACCCGACTATAGCGGTTGGCCAAATCGCGCCACAGGTACTCAATCGGGAAAGGACTGAAGCGATCGGGGGAAGAAGAAACCAAAGTAAAGGAATACCAGATATTTATTAATTATGTACATGAAATGAAGAGGAAACGAAAGAAGGGCATTTACAAGGAGAAGAAGAAGAAGGTACACAGGGCAGCCTTAAGACAGTCTTATATTATAACCCCGGACAAACAAACAGACTTACACGACAGGGAATGGCAGGAAGGAATGGCTGGAATGAGGAGAAGGTCCAGGCAGACGGTAGGCGTCGAGGTCCGGCTCCAGGAGTGGACCCGCGTCGTGGCGGGAAACCCTGGCAGGCAGCGAGCGCGTATCGTGGACCGCGAGCGGACGTTACATATATCGGGGAAACTGGGATACGGCGTACGTAATATGTGGCTCGTGCCAACGCTCTCTCTCTCTCGAACAAGGTTCGTATCATCAACGGTCCCCTGCGCAGTCCGTTATCATCAGCAGTTCGTGGCGCAGCTCGTACCAAAAGCCGTCCGTGGCACACTCCCAGCTCCGCTCCAGCTCATCGACCCGAACTCCTTCTCACCTCATCTGATCTCCTTCTCACCTCATCTCTTGAAGCAGTCCCTCGCAGCTGCTTTTATTGTCCGTTTTGATATCAAGCCGCCGGCTCCGATGACACGCCTACCGGTCGGCTCACCTCGGCGCTGGTTGGTCGGCAAGGGCTCGCTGACTCCACCAATGATGATGAGTTCACGTGCCACACCTTGTTCTTGTGGTTCCACCCCCTTTTTCCTCGGCTTGAGACCGCGTGCGTAATGGCGGCTTGGTGCCAGCAAACAGCCAAAGGCAAACGGCAGCGAATGCTATCCTACTGTTACTGCACTTTGACGAGCGGGATGATTGGGGAAATTGAAAGGGGCCTATCTTATTTGATTAATGCAATGCAGATTCAACTATTGGGAACAGATCCTTAACTGAAACACATAATAATGAAATAACTACAGAGAGGTCCTATGGTTCTCTACGTGTTGTACATGGACTAACTAGGGTGCGATCTTTACTAAAGCCAATTAATGGGGATATTTACAGGGGACTATTTATAAGGGAAACATTTATTAAAATTTACTCGTGAAGGTTCTAAAAACCGTAACAATATATATGTATATATATATCTTAAATGCCAAGTCTGTATATATATACAGACTTGGCATTTAATATGGAATATTTTTTTTGTGGGGGTGAACTTACTTTTCAAGATGACTTAGAACCAAAAGTTCATTGGAATTATGTTGAAATTATTCTACATTTTGTTAATGTGACCTTTAAAAGAAACAAAAACCACATTTGACATTTCGAAGCAAATAAATGGATCCTTGAAAGTGATGCAAACTGATATCGAACTCAATTCACGGATAGTACTGTGTTAAACTTCTGTACGTTTTCCAGAAGTATCTCTTTATTTTGCACATTAGCCAAAAAAAATTTCAACAATAGCTAAATTATGACTGGGATTACGGACAGGAAAATTACAGTTCAGTACTTCGTGTAACCCCCACGAGCATTCAGGGGAGCACGTACACGTCGAGGCATGCTGTTCACGAGATTTGCCAAGGTTTGGACACGAATCGCTTGCCATGCAGTTACAATAGCCTGCTGCAATTCATGCACAGAGGCAGGCTGCTGGTCCAAGTTGTCGATGTGACGCATTAATTCTGCCCACAAGTTCTCTATCGGATTCATATCCGGGGACATGGCAGGCCACTCCATATGCTCTACACCACGGTCAGCAAGAAAGTGTTGGATCATGCGAGCACGATGAGGCCGTGCATTGTCATCTTGGAAGACAAAGTTTCCTCGAAAGGCTGCACGAGCAAATGGAAGCAATGTTTCTTCCAGAATGACCCTGTACTTGAACTGGTTCAGGTTTCCATTCAGAACAACCAGGTCAGTTTTGCCCCCTGCATGAAAAGCAGCCCAAATGGTCACCCCACCACCTCCAGCTTGGACTCTTGGCACTATACAATCTTCGTTGTGGGCTTCATGCACTTGTCTGCGCACTCGGACGTGGCCATCTTGACGATAGAGCAGAAATATAGACTCGTCACTGAAGGTCACGTGATTCCTGGCTGCCATTGACGGTGCTCTCTGGCCCACTGCAATCGGCGCTGGCTGTGTTGTCTGGTCAGGCGTGGCTTTCTCAGGGGACGCCTGGCACGATAGCCTGCTTGAACCAGTCGTTGGTTGACTAGCCTTCTGGATACATGCACATTTGTCAGTTGCTGCCACTCAGCCCTAAGCCTATTGGCTGACTTGGTATGGCCATTGCAGATTAACCGGTGCAGCTGGCGATCATCTCTCCTTGTGGTTCTGCGTGGACGTCCTGGCCTCGCTATTGGAGTAGGGACACCCCTCTGAGCATTTCGTTTCAGGATCTTTGACACCTGACCTTGAGTGATGCCATACTGCCGAGCACTAGCACGCTGTTTCATGCCAGAATTTCGTAAAGCCACCACTCCATGACAAACAGCATTGTCAAGTTGACGGACCATCTCCAGAGGAAGCGGCAATAACTTTTGTCGACGTGCAGCGGTTGTTTTCCACTAATACAGAACGCAACAACCCGTATATACCCGATTGTGAAGCCAATCGTCAAATGTACCTGTCCTTACATTTTGTCACGCCACCTGTGATATAATCCTGTTATTGACTTCTTGCTGCGAAAGACAATCAGTGACATGGTTCTTTCAACAAAGACATCACCGAAGGCTAAAAGAAACTCACCAGATTGATATACTGAGTTCAGAAAGTAAACCCAAGTCAATAGAAAAAAATTCCATATTAAATGCCAAGTCTGCATATATATATATATATATATATATATATATATATATATATATATATATATATATATATATATATATATATATATATATATATATTGTAACGAATGTGGAAACGTTACAATGTGAACGTTACAAACGTACGGTACCACCCTGTAATGTAAATAATGGTCGCAGTCAGCGTCCTAGTTAATTGCATGAAACGTACACGCAGGTCACGATATATCTTTTAAATAGTGTATTTCCTTATTCCATGTAGGCTAAGTATGTGTTTTCCCACTAGATTGACTTTGCATTGTATCAAACAAAATAAGCGTAGGCCCTTCCAATTTCCCCAAAACCTCCCTTCCAATTGCCTTCCGCATTTTGGCCGGTTTTCTTCAAACCACCATTGGCCACGAGGTAAGGTTGGGGAAGAAAGGCGTGTCTCCACCTCGTCATAAGAGGGAAGGAGTGAACCAGCCCTAACAGCCAATCAACACCGCGGTGAGTGACTCGGTAGGCGTGCCCTCGGAGTCGGCGGCTTGATTTCGCTCGAGGTGATAAAAGCGACTGCAAGGGACTGCTTTGAGAGAGGCCTTGATGATGACCCTGGGAGAGGAGCAAAGAGGCTGCACCAAAGAGAGGCGGTGAGATGCGAAACGCTCCAAGCCAAAGAGGAGAGGTACTCGGCAAGGAGACCAGCTTTGGAGAGACGCGCTGAAAGGAGGGAGATGGCTCCACCCCAAGAGAGGACCAGGTGTGCCGAACCAGCGCGTGCCGTCGACCACAGCGGATACACGACGGAGGGTTTCCCGCCAAAACCGCGAGGAATTGCGAACGGCGGCCTCCCGACCTTGCCTCCCTCTCAAGCCTTACCTGCCTGCATTATCCCCTGTGTAAGTGTGAACGTCCTGTCCTGCTCGTTTGTCTTGGGGCTAAGTAAAAATGAATAGTGTAAGTTAAGGATTCGCTGTGTTACTGCTTCTTCCATCCATTGCTTGTGTGTGTATAATAAAATCTGTTCTTCCTCCGTATTCTTCTTCTTCTTCTTTTTCATTCTCTTTCGGTCGCTTTAGAGATTTCCCGATTGAATCTCTGTGGGGCGATCTGGTCAACGTCGGGTGGAATCGGGTTTTAATCGGGGAGTAACTGTTCGGACGCGGTTAAATACACCACCGCTCGGTCAATATAACATCTAAAACCCGCGTCTGTAACAATATATATATATATATATATATATATTGTTGGGGATTTGGGAATTGTGGGTGTAATTTGATGTAAATTTTCCCATTTTGTATGCTGTAAATATTCCCTGTAAATATCACCCTCCAATTGTAATGTGAAAGATCAAAGGTCGTCTGTAGTTAGGCCATCGCACACACGTAGCAAATCTATGATTTCCCTCATTAGTTATGTCCTTAGTAAATGTAGTTGAAGGTTCTGTGATCCACTAGTTCATTACGTTGCACCGAATTAAATAAGATAGATCCCTCCGACATGGTATCTTCAAAGTGCCAAGTTTAGCCACTTTGCTGCATTTTGACTCCCTTAGCCACTTTGCTGCATTTTGACTCCTTTAGCCACTTTGCTGCATTTGACTCCATTACGCACGTGGTTAAGCCTCGGAGAAGAAAGGCGTGTCTCCATCTCGTCATAGAGGGGAGGAGTGAGTCAGCCCCGCTCAACCAACCAAGAACAAGGGGTTGGGCTTAGAGAGGGTGTGGAGAGAAACATCGAGGAGGTTCGCGAAGGTTCAAGGGAGGGGCATATATAACCCGCGGTGGCACGGCCCCTGGGAGAGAAAAGAGACGGAGAGAGATCAAGGGAGATCGGAGAGAGAGAGCTGCGGGATCGGAGAAAGGACCGAAGTGATTTGGAGAGCGCGCGTCGCAGCGGTGCACAGGAGGAGCTTTGGCCGCGCAGCTTCGGAGCCGCGGCGGTTTTGCACGATCGCAGCTCGGGTTTTGACGGCGGCTGTTCGCTTCCAGCCCGGCCGTGCCCCGGTCCCTGCTGAACCTTCCTCTCCCTCCAAGCCATCCACCTCCTACCATTCATTCCTGCTTTCATCCCCCGTGTAAGTCTGGCCGTTTGTCTGTCTTTCATGTTGTCTTGGGGTATTAAGTAAGACTGTTTATAGATAAGTTAATAATTGCACTGTGTCTTCTGATTCTTCCATTGCCTTGTATATTACTTTGATTGCTTTTCTTCCTTTAGTTGTGTGTAAATAATAATAAATCCTGTTATTCCCTACTTTGTCTTCTACTTCTTCATGCTCTTTCGGTCGCTTTAGAGGTTTCCATCATTGCACACCTGTGGCACGATTTGGCCAACGTTACGAGTATAATCGGGTCTAGTCTCGGTAAACGGCTCACGCCGCAGTTCGCTTCGCTCGGCGCAAACATCCATTACGCTGCGGCCGTGAGCGGGGAGTATTTCCTTGCATACCGGGAGGCGCTGGTATTTAGGTCATAGGACGGTTGGGCCTAATACCCTACCAAGCGCCGACCGGGCGTGACGTCATACCCCCGGGACCACGTCGGTCAGTCATCAGCGAGGGGATTAATCCCCCCTTGGTAAGTGGGAAAGGCCGACGTCGGGGTCCGTAACAATATATATGTACATATATATATATATATATATATATATATATATATATGTATATATATATATATATATATTTATTTATATATATATGTATATATATATATATATATATATATATATATATATATATATATATATATATATATATTGTAACGATTTTGAGAAGTGTGTAACGAATTTGAGAAGTGTAACGGTTTTTGAGAAGTGTAACAATTTTGGAGGAAGTGTAACGAATGTGGAAACGTTACAATGTGAACGTTACAAAAGTATGGTAACATCCTCGTAATGTAAATAATGGTCGCAGCCGTCCTCCTAGTTAATTCCATGAAACTTACACGCAGGTCACGATATATCTTTTAAATAGTGTATTTCCTTATTCCATGTAGGCTAAATATGTGTTTCCCACTAGATTGATTTTGCATTGTATCAAACAAAATAAGCGTAGGCCCTTCCAATTTCCCCAAACATCTCCGCTCTCCAAAGTTCCTTTCAAAAGGGGAGTTGTTTTCAATCCCGCAGGCCGCCATTGCCCATGTGCTTTGAGTCGGAGAAGAAAGGCGTGTCTCCACCTCGTCATAAGAGGGAAGGAGTGAACCAGCCCTAACAGCCAATCAGCACCGCGGTGAGCGACCCGGTAGGCGTGCCCTCGGAGCCGGCGGCTTGATTTCGCCCGAGGTGATAAAAGCGACTGTAAGGGACTGCTTTTAGAGATGACCGGGGAGATGAGCAAAGAGGCGGCACCAAGAGGAGCGGTGAGATGCGAAACGCTCCAAGCCAAAGAGGAGAGGTACTCGGCAAGGAAACCAGCTTTGGAGAGACGCGCTGAAAGGAGGGAGACGGCTCCACCACAAGAAGAGGAGCAGGTGTGCCGAACCAGCGCGTGACGTCTACCGCAGCGGATACGCGACGGAGGGTTTTCCCGCCAAAACCGCGAGGAATTGAGAGCTGCTGCCTCCGACTTTGCCTCCCTCTCAAGCAATCCACCTCAAGCCCTACCTGCCTGCAATATCCCCTGTGTAAGTGTGAACGTCCTGTCCTGCTCGTTGTCTTGGGGTTAAGTAAAAATGAATAGTGTAAGTTAACGATTCGCTGTGTTACTGCTTCTTCCATCCATTGCTTGTGTGTGTATAATAAATCTGTTCTTCCTCCGTATTCTTCTTCTTCTTCTTTTTCATTCTCTTTCGGTCGCTTTAGAGGTTTCCCGATTGAATATCGGTGGGGCGATCTGGTCAACGTCGGGTGGAATCGGGTTCTAATCGGGGAGTAACTGTTCGGACGCGGTTAAATACACCACCGCTCGGTCAATATAACATCTAAAGCCGCGTCTGTAACAATTGGTGTCAAGAGTGGGATTCGGACCTGGGACTAAATTTGTTAGGCCCAAATTTTGGAACACCAATTGTACTATTAGAGTAACAATTGGTGTCGAGGAGGGAGATCGGACCCGAAATCGGACCCGAAGCGCGCTTAACGCGCTCAAAATTACAAGCTGCCGAAATTTATTTTGTTTTATAAAACCCGAATTTTGAGATCGCGCCATGGACAATCAAGGCGATCGGATGTCGGTGGGGGAAATAGACGGCTTAGGGGTAACCCAGGACTTAGGGAAAGAAAGGGAGGAGGGGAGCAATGAGGAGGCGGTTGAGGGAGTATCAAACGCACAAAATGGCGCCTCGCACATAACTACGGCGGCCGCACCCGCTGCACAAGTGGGAGGGATGGCCCAAATGCAGGCCCTCATGGAGCAATTTATGGCGCAAATGCAGGCGTCCCTCAAACTGCAGAGTGAGCAATTGGGGGTAATGGGGAACCGGATGGATGCTCAGGGTGAGCGATTGGAGGGCCAAATGGGGGTAATGGGGAACCGGATGGATGCTCAGGGTGAGCGATTGGAGGGCCAAATGGGGGTAATGAGGGACGAAGCGAGGAGTACTGGTGAGGGGTTAGACAAGAAATTTGGGAAGTTAGACAATAATTTTGAGGGGTTAGACAAGAAATTTGGGAAGTTAGACAATAATTTTGAGGGGTTAGACAACGGGATAAAAGAGGTGAAAAATGGGTTAATGGGGTTAGAAAATAGGATGGAGGACAAATTGCAGGAAATAGGGGAACAATCTGCCAGGGAAATCAAACAAATGGGAGAGCAGATAGAGGAGGTGAAAATCGGGGTAGAAACCAAACTGGATGCTCAGAGGGATGAATTGGAACAGATGAGGGTGGCATCTACAAAAGAGATGGAGGAAATACGACGAGGGGTAAGTGAGGAGGTTTCGGGGCTATGCGAGGAGGTAAAGCGAGGTGAGAAGCGTATGGAGAAAGAGGTGAGAAATAATACGGCAAAGTTACAAGGGGGAATAGAAGATCTGACGGAGGAGGTGGAACAGCTGACAGAGGGACAAACGAAGTTAGTGGAGCAGGTTCAAAAGAACACTGCGGTACTAGGAGGGTTAAAGGCGACACAAAAAGAAATTAAAAACGAATTAATAGCGACGCAGAGGCAATGTCAGATGGTACGGAAGGAACTGACAATGAGGGTGGAGGAGGTGACAGAGATAATGGAGACAAAGGACCGGCAGGTGAGGATGCACATAGAGACGGTTACGGTAGCCTTAGAGGACGAACTTGAAGAGACGCACCGAGAAATAAAAGAGGTTAAACAAAAATTAGAGGAAGTGGAAGAAGAGGTGAGTGAAATTAAGAAGGGACGGACAGAAACTAAAAGAGAAATCCAGGAGGAGGTAATGGAATATGTACAAGGTCTGTGTTCAAATCATGATGAGGTGCTCACTAACCAAATAAAAAGTTTGCAGGTGGCAGAGGAGGTGCGACGACGAAGTACGGAGGTGAGTGGCAATGTATATGATGTGAGGAAAGCTTCAGTCGGCTTGGGGATTGGTTTGGATCCGGGTGTTCGTGAGAGGCCGTTGGTGAAGTGTGCGACAGGTCAGGTGTGCGAAAAAAGAGGTGTGCGAGAATGTCCGACCATGGGGTGTGTGAGGAAAAAGTGCACGCCGAGGAGTGAGTGTGCCGTCAGGAGCGAGTTGGTCGAAGCGCGTGTGCGAGGGAGCACAGGGAAGCGCGGTGTGGTGAGTGTTACGGAGGAAGTAACGAAAAAGTGTGCGCAAGAGAATGCGCGAGAAAGGTGTGTAACGGACGGGTGCATGGGGGAAGCGCATGCTGTCGAGAGTAAGGGAGAATGCATGCCTGTGGTGAGTGTTACAGAGGGTGTAACGGGAGAATGTGCGGAAGAGTGTGCGCGAGAAAGGTGTGTAACGGACGGGTGCATGAAGAAAGAGTGTGCTGTCGAGAGTAAGGGTGAGTGCGCGACCGAGAGTGGAGGTGAGAGTAGTGAGAGTGACATGGAGCATGAGTTGGTTGTGGCAGGTGAGCGAGGATGTACACCTGGAATGGAAGGATGCACACCTGGAATGGTAGAGCGTGAGTGGGAATGCACGCTGGAATTGGTAGTGAGGCACGTGGTTGGGTGTGCGGGTGAGAGCACACCTGTGATTGTCACAAAGGAGGTGACCGAGAAAGGGGCGCGAAGAGGTGTGTTGGTGAGGTGTGCGAGCGACGAATGTGTGCCAAGGTGTTCGGTGGTCAGGTGTGTGACCAAGTCGGCGAGCGGAATGAGTGTACCGAGGTGTGTAAGGAAAGGTACGAGGAGCATTGGAACGGCTGCATGTATGAGCAAGAAAGGGGTCGCGTATGCATATAAGCGTCCAGGTGAAGCATCAACGGTAACCGGTTTAGCGGTTAGAACGACTTATAGCCGAATCGGGCCCTCGGTGCGCGTCGGGCAGCTTCGCGTGCCGCGAGGACCAGCGGGGATCCGAACCACGGCGGTTTCGAAAGAACCGCCGTACGCGATCCACGCTGTGCCTCGCTTGGAACGGCCGCGTCCGGGCTCCACTAGGCGGAGCGGGCAGCTGGATAGGAAGGGTCGTTATGGCGACCACGTTTTGTTGAGACGTGCCGGCAGGTCGAGATGGGGACATTGGATGGCTCCACGCCGAGGTGGTGCGTGGGATCTCGGCCCGGGTAAGCCCCCGCCCCTGCCCCGAATGCGGGACGCATCCAGCCGCCGGCACAAAAGAATCCGCGTTCATTGCTCGGCTGTACGAAGCCGGGCTGTAGACGTGAATTGGCGCACCGAGAGGATGTAATAAGTAGACGGGTGATGGTGATAGTGATAGTGATTTAAAACGAAATTTAGAAAAGTGAGTAGAATTGGCAGTAAATGGAAAATTTTTGAATTGGTTGGAATCTGGACGAACAAAATTGATAGTGAGAGACCCCCGATGTGGAGGGATGGCAAATCCACCATCCCTCACAGACGGGGGGCAAATGCGCAATAGCTTATGGGGTGTATGGCAGTGAAAACTAGTCCGGGTGGGTTAGGATATTGATAGGGATCTAGCGAAGATGACATTAGGTAACGTTAAGTTTAGTTAGTGACTGATACCTGTAGTGGGGACGCAGGTAGATTAGTGTGGATTATAATGACGTGGGAGCGCAATAGTTTAAAGGGACGACTGGGAAGCGCAAGTTTCAGAGGGGAGTAGTTAGCTGAGATGATGCCGTGTGTGTGAGGATTGAACAGGTGAGAATTGAACAGGTGTGATTGCACAGGTGTGCAACTGAACAGGTGTGTGGAGCAGTGTATGAGGGAGTGGTGGTGATTGCGTGTTGTGTTGACCAAATGGTCCAGGAAGAAAGGAGGGTGCAGGTGGCACCAGGTATGATTGCACAGGTGTGCAACGACAGGTGTATGTGGCTGTGTGGAATAAATGGTAGTGTGGAATATCTGGAGTATTGGAATGGATGGTCGTGGAGTGAGAATGGTGGAAATTGTGGAGTGGAGTGGATGGTGCGAAGGTGTGAATGGGGGAAGAGTGGACCCCCATCACGGATACCCGGGGCGGGTAGTGTAAGTGTTAGGTAGAGGGTACAGGTAAATTGTGGTTGGATATTGGCATCTGTGGTGCGGATGCAGAATGGTATGTGGATGGGTGCATTAGTGTTGTGGAAATGGCTGGGCGTGTAGCCTGTTAGTGTGTGTAGTTGGTTTGGGCACTCCACCACTGTAAGGATGTCGGCCAGGTGAGGCCGCAGGTGGGCTCTGGGAGCCGGTAGTAGTTGTTGTGGATGGGGCCCGAGGATCCGGAGGACGGACCCGGGTAGCCCAGTGCCAGAGGGCACCAAGTGGGGTGACAGAGCCAGGAGGGGCCTGCCCCAGTTAGATAGGTTAGGGTGAGGAGCTAGGTAAGCTCGGGTGGCAACTACAGTGGTGGAGGTGTGCAGGTGGGTAGACCTGTTGGGAGAGCTAGACGTCGCAGCCCAGAAATTGTGCGAGGGCACCGGGAGATGAATCGGGGGAGTGAGACCCCAAATTGAGAGGCACCACAGTTTGGTCAATGGGAATCTATATTATAATAGCCGTAGATGATTCTGTCTGTCTGTCTGTCTATCTGTTGGGTGTCTGTCCGGGGTGTGGCTTACTCGGTTTGCAGAGTAGCTCCACCCATAGCTCCACCCATTCTGGGAGTGGCTATAAACAAATATCCACCATCTATCTATAATCCCAGTAATCTCTGTCTGTCTGTCTGTACGTCTGTACGTTTGTCTGTGACCGCTGTTTCTCGACAACCACGGGTCCGATATACTTTTAACTTGCCAGGTATATTGCTGGGGACCCGAGGATGTGCCTTTTCAAGGTTTCATATTAATCGGACAATTACTTACCGAGCTATGTCCAAAAAACGATTCAACCAATCAGAGAGCAGCGAACGATCGCGTGTGCCGAACGTGGCGGGCACACTCTGCCTCGGATGGCACATTTGAGAGCGTATTCATTTATTTCACGTTTGCAAACTATGTTGGCGTTAAACTATGTTTTACAACTAATAAAAACGAATTTGCGATTCATTCGCTTTCCTGCGCGTTTGTGCACGCGATGGCGATTTCTTTACCAAACTCCGGAAGCCGTTCGCTTTGGACCAAACCATTGCATGTAAATAGAGGGGGGGGGATTGTCACCACTCGCAAGCCGTTCGCTTTGGACCAAACCATTTCATGTAAATAGAGGGGGGGGATATAATTTTAGATATAGATATAGTACGGGCATGCCCTAGTCTATCTATAATTCCAGTAATCTCTGTCTGTACGTTTGTACGTTTGTCTGTCTGTGACCGCTGTTTCTCGACAACCACGGGTCCGATATACTTTTAACTTGCCAGGTATATTGCTGGGGACCCGAGGATGTGCCTTTTCAAGGTTTCATATTAATCGGACAATTACTTACCGAGCTATGTCCAAAAAACGATTCAACCAATCAGAGAGCAGCGAACGATCGCGTGTGCCGAACGTGGCGGGCACACTCTGCCTCGGATGGCACATTTGAGAGCGTATTCATTTATTTCACGTTTGCAAACTATGTTGGCGTTAAACTATGTTTTACAACTAATAAAAACGAATTTGCGATTCATTCGCTTTCCTGCGCGTTTGTGCACGCGATGGCGATTTCTTTACCAAACTCCGGAAGCCGTTCGCTTTGGACCAAACCATTGCATGTAAATAGAGGGGGGGGGGGATTGTCACCACTCGCAAGCCGTTCGCTTTGGACCAAACCATTTCATGTAAATAGAGGGGGGGGATATAATTTTAGATATAGATATAGTACGGGCATGCCCTAGTTTTATTAACTCGCATAGCTTTGAGTCCTGTTTTGTAGGCCCGTGGTGTCTTGCTCTCCCCCAGTTTTATTTCAAATCAAATTCGATAAATCATTTCATTTTTCACAGTCGCTAACATAGTTTTAGACTCGGTTGAAAAAAAACGGGAAGAAAATCCGATGAAAGTTGCCGTTTATAGAACGAAATGAATTCTCAAAGGCCTGTAACTTCAAGGCCATTGAGTCTCTCTCACGCCTTTATCTCCAATCTAACTCACCATATGATTTCATTTTTATCGATGGTTTTACTTTTAGACTCGGTGTCAGCAATAATTGAGAACAATCCACACACGCGGGAAAATGCAGAGATATATTTTTTAAAATCGCGTCATGGTGTATCATACACCGCCCAACATGACACCGCCGGCAATGTGTCGATATATATTAAAAATTCGCTTTTGCTTTTCCGTTATGATATATTACTATTTCGTTTGATGATAGTCGTCACAAAAACGTCAACAATGATGCCGACATATATTTCTTCGTTTTTATTTCATTCAACATATTAGCCGGAAGTAAAATATGTTTCAGGAAATTACCGAGAGATATTTCTTCGTTTTTTTTATTAGTTATGTGCGCATACACTTTAAATAGGTTTATTTGAAATCTTTAATTTTCCACAAACATTCCACACACGCGGGAAAATGCAGAGATATATTTTTTAAAATCGCGTCATGGTGTATCATACACCGCCCAACATGACACCGACGGCAATGTGTCGATATCTATTTTAAATTCGATATATCATTTCATTTTTCACAGTCGCTAACATAGTTTTAGACTCGGTTGAAAAAAAACGAGAAGAAAATCCGATGAAAGTTGCCGTTTATAGAACGAAATGAATTCTCAAATGCCTGTAACTTCAAGGCCATTGAGTCTCTCTCACGCCTTTATCTCCAATCTAACTCACCATATGATTTCATTTTTATCGATGGTTTAAGAGTCGGTGTCAGCAATAATTGAGAACATTCCACACACGCGTGAAAATGCAGATATATTTTTTAAAATCGCGTCATGGTGTATCATACACCGCCCAACATGACACCGACGGCAACGTGTCGACATATATATTAAAAATTCGCTTTTGCTTTTCCGTTAAGATATATTACTTTTTCGTTTGATGACAGTCGTCACAAAAACGTCAACAATGATGCCGACATATATTTCTTCGTTTTTATTTAATTCAACATTATTAGCCGGAAGTAAAATATGTTTCAGGAAATTACCGAGAGATATTTCTTCGTTTTTTAAAATTAGTTATGTGCGAATACACTTTAAATAGGTTTATTTGAAATCTTTAATTTTCCACAATATAATTTACTTGCCATTTATCATTTGATGATTACGAGACAAATTCCTCTTGAGGATCGTGACAATTCATGCGCTGCGTGGAAACTTCTATTTCCAAAATGAATGAGACGATCGATGAAGAACGCAGACTTGAACAGGATGCAGCAAGAAAACGAATGAGACGGGCGAACGAGTCCATCGACGAACGTCAATGCAAACTTGCGGGGTCACCCGTGGGAATCCCACGGGCATGGATGTGTGTGACATTTCGACATATTGAGTTAGATGCTGCACATTCATTTTTACAAAATGGTTACTGGCAAGTCATCAGATCCAGAAATGGTGTAAAAACCACCGTTTAGAGGCCATTTTTCCCCGCAAAGCGGGGGTTGGCCTTTTCGGGGACCGTGGTAGTTGTTGTTTTTTTGTCCCCTTTTTGAAGCAATGTTTTACGGCCGGATGCCCTTCCTGACGCCAACCCTTTTTGCCGCCTTCAACGACAAACAGGGAATTACCAGTGAACTGGTACTCAATTAGCCGACCTCGGAAGGATGACAGGCTGAGTCAACCCCCCTGGCATTAATTCGGCGATCGACCGAGATTCGAACCCAGGATCCTAAGCCGGCACCCTAGCCGCTAGCCCAACACCAGAAATGGTGTCATGAACACAATTTATTTACGCACATTTATTTACGCAAGCACAAAAGCAAGACTGGCCGATTTCCGATTCCGACGGGCCAACGGGCGAGACGGGCCGATTTCCGATTCCGACGGGCCGATTTGGAGCAAGAAAAAGAACGAGACGGGAGAAAAAGGAGAGAAACGAGACGGGGAAAGCCGATTGGAGAGGCGAGTGAGGCGCGATTGGAGAGGAGTGTGAGGCGCGATTGGAGAGGAGTGTGAGGCACGATTGGAGAGGAGTGTGAGGCGTGATTGGAGAGGAGTGTGAGGCACGATTGGAGAGGAGTGATTGGAGGGGAGTGTGAGGCACGATTGGAGAGGAGTGTGAGGCACGATTGGAGAGGAGTGTGAGGCGCGATTGGAGAGGAGTGTGAGGCGCGATTGGAGAGGAGTGTGAGGCGCGATTGGAGAGGCGTGTGAAGGATTGGAGAGGAGTGTGAGGGATTGGAGAGGTGAGGGATTGGAAAGGAGAGGGATGTGAGGGTTTGGAGAGGAGAGGAGTGCTAGGTGGAGAGAGGAGAGTGTCAGGTGGAGACAGGAGAGTGTCAGGTGGAGACAGGAGAGTGTCAGGTGGAGAGGAGTGAGGGGTCACATATTATGTGAAATAAATAAATTGTGTTCATCACACCATTTCTGGATCTGATGACTTGCCAGTAACCATTTTGTAAAAATGAATGTGCAGCATATAACTCAATATGTCGAAATGTCACACACATCCATGCCCGTGGGATTCCCACGGGTGACCCCGCTAGTCTATATTATAATAGCCGTAGATGATTCTGTCTGTCTGTCTGTCTATCTGTTGGGTGTCTGTCCGGGGTGTGGCTTACTCGGTTTGCAGAGTAGCTCCACCCATAGCTCCACCCATTCTGGGAGTGGCTATAAACAAATATCCACCATTTTATTAACTCGCATAGCTTTGAGTCCTGTTTTGTAGGCCCGTGGTGTCTTGCTCTCCCCCAGTTTTATTTCAAATCAAATTCGATAAATCATTTCATTTTTCACAGTCGCTAACATAGTTTTAGACTCGGTTGAAAAAAAAACGGGAAGAAAATCCGATGAAAGTTGCCGTTTATAGAACGAAATGAATTCTCAAAGGCCTGTAACTTCAAGGCCATTGAGTCTCTCTCACGCCTTTATCTCCAATCTAACTCACCATATGATTTCATTTTTATCGATGGTTTTACTTTTAGACTCGGTGTCAGCAATAATTGAGAACAATCCACACACGCGGGAAAATGCAGAGATATATTTTTTAAAATCGCGTCATGGTGTATCATACACCGCCCAACATGACACCGCCGGCAATGTGTCGATATATATTAAAAATTCGCTTTTGCTTTTCCGTTATGATATATTACTATTTCGTTTGATGATAGTCGTCACAAAAACGTCAACAATGATGCCGACATATATTTCTTCGTTTTTATTTCATTCAACATATTAGCCGGAAGTAAAATATGTTTCAGGAAATTACCGAGAGATATTTCTTCGTTTTTTTTATTAGTTATGTGCGCATACACTTTAAATAGGTTTATTTGAAATCTTTAATTTTCCACAAACATTCCACACACGCGGGAAAATGCAGAGATATATTTTTTAAAATCGCGTCATGGTGTATCATACACCGCCCAACATGACACCGACGGCAATGTGTCGATATCTATTTTAAATTCGATATATCATTTCATTTTTCACAGTCGCTAACATAGTTTTAGACTCGGTTGAAAAAAAACGAGAAGAAAATCCGATGAAAGTTGCCGTTTATAGAACGAAATGAATTCTCAAATGCCTGTAACTTCAAGGCCATTGAGTCTCTCTCACGCCTTTATCTCCAATCTAACTCACCATATGATTTCATTTTTATCGATGGTTTTAGAGTCGGTGTCAGCAATAATTGAGAACATTCCACACACGCGGGAAAATGCAGATATATTTTTTAAAATCGCGTCATGGTGTATCATACACCGCCTAACATGACACCGACGGCAACGTGTCGATACATATTAAAAATTCGATATATCATTTCATTTTTCACAGTCGCTAACATAGTTTTCGACTCGGTTGAAAAAAAACGGGAAGGAAATCCAATGAAAGTTGCCGTTTATAGAACGAAATGAATTCTCAAACGCCTGTAACTTCAACTTCAAGGCCATTGAGTCTCTCTCACGCCTTTATCTCCAATCTAACTCACCATATGATTTCATTTTTATCGATGGTTTTGGACTCGGTGTCAGCAATAATTGAGAACATTCCACACACGCGGGAAAATGCAGAGATATATTTTTAAAAATCGCGTCATGGTGTATCATACACCGCCCAACATGACACCGACGGCAACGTGTCGATATATATTAAAAATTCGCTTTTGCTTTTCCGTTAAGATATATTACTTTTTCGTTTGATGACAGTCGTCACAAAAACGTCAACAATGATGCCGACATATATTTCTTCGTTTTTATTTAATTCAACATTATTAGCCGGAAGTAAAATATGTTTCAGGAAATTACCGAGAGATATTTCTTCGTTTTTTAAAATTAGTTATGTGCGAATACACTTTAAATAGGTTTATTTGAAATCTTTAATTTTCCACAATATAATTTACTTGCCATTTATCATTTGATGATTACGAGACAAATTCCTCTTGAGGATCGTGACAATTCATGCGCTGCGTGGAAACTTCTATTTCCAAAATGAATGAGACGATCGATGAAGAACGCAGACTTGAACAGGATGCAGCAAGAAAACGAATGAGACGGGCGAACGAGTCCATCGACGAACGTCAATGCAAACTTGCGGGGTCACCCGTGGGAATCCCACGGGCATGGATGTGTGTGACATTTCGACATATTGAGTTAGATGCTGCACATTCATTTTTACAAAATGGTTACTGGCAAGTCATCAGATCCAGAAATGGTGTAAAAACCACCGTTTAGAGGCCATTTTTCCCCGCAAAGCGGGGGTTGGCCTTTTCGGGGACCGTGGTAGTTGTTGTTTTTTTGTCCCCTTTTTGAAGCAATGTTTTACGGCCGGATGCCCTTCCTGACGCCAACCCTTTTTGCCGCCTTCAACGACAAACAGGGAATTACCAGTGAACTGGTACTCAATTAGCCGACCTCGGAAGGATGACAGGCTGAGTCAACCCCCCTGGCATTAATTCGGCGATCGACCGAGATTCGAACCCAGGATCCTAAGCCGGCACCCTAGCCGCTAGCCCAACACCAGAAATGGTGTCATGAACACAATTTATTTACGCACATTTATTTACGCAAGCACAAAAGCAAGACTGGCCGATTTCCGATTCCGACGGGCCAACGGGCGAGACGGGCCGATTTCCGATTCCGACGGGCCGATTTGGAGCAAGAAAAAGAACGAGACGGGAGAAAAAGGAGAGAAACGAGACGGGGAAAGCCGATTGGAGAGGCGAGTGAGGCGCGATTGGAGAGGAGTGTGAGGCGCGATTGGAGAGGAGTGTGAGGCACGATTGGAGAGGAGTGTGAGGCGTGATTGGAGAGGAGTGTGAGGCACGATTGGAGAGGAGTGATTGGAGGGGAGTGTGAGGCACGATTGGAGAGGAGTGTGAGGCATGATTGGAGAGGAGTGTGAGGCGCGATTGGAGAGGAGTGTGAGGCGCGATTGGAGAGGAGTGTGAGGCGCGATTGGAGAGGCGTGTGAAGGATTGGAGAGGAGAGGAGTGTGAGGGATTGGAGAGGTGAGGGATTGGAAAGGAGAGGGATGTGAGGGTTTGGAGAGGAGAGGAGTGCTCGGTGGAGAGAGGAGAGTGTCAGGTGGAGACAGGAGAGTGTCAGGTGGAGACAGGAGAGTGTCAGGTGGAGAGGTGTGAGGGGTCACATATTATGTGAAATAACTAAATTCACACCATTTCTGGATCTGATGACTTGCCAGTAACCATTTTGTAAAAATGAATGTGCAGCATATAACTCAATATGTCGAAATGTCACACACATCCATGCCCGTGGGATTCCCACGGGTGACCCCGCTAGTTGGTTTATAGAACCCATAGTGTAAGTTGGCCAATGGATTGGCAGGGAGAGACCCCGGGTAGTGTAAAGTGTGTTAAAGTCATTTAGAGGATAGTTAGGATGAAGGATCTCCTCGCACCATCTGCATCCATTCACCTGAGGTGACAGGTACTCCACACCATGCCATGTTTTGATTATTTTTTATGATGCAAATGTTTGGATTGTGAGACGCATCATGATGTGGGTGTGACATTGTGCGTAATTCCATCTCTCCCTCCTTATGAGGATTGATGATGAATTGGTGATGGCAAATTTTGAAGTAGAGGGATTGTGGTGACGAATTTGGTATAGGGGAAATATGGGGAAGACGTAACAGTAGTGACGAATTGGTAATGTGTAGATTTTGTACATATGGGGTAAGGGCAAGGGCAAGGGTAGGGTAGGTGACAGGGGGGTGACGTACGGTAGGGACGAGCTTTCTCACTTCGCCCTCCGTACGCATTTCGCCTTGCATTGCCTTATTGATGTGTACCCTTGTGACCTTACCCCTCGCTCATTTGTCTCTTTTGTCTCCCACATGACCTGTGCGCCATTGGGTGCCGAGGGGAGCGTGCATGAGTCGGCCATTGTGCGCCCGAGATTCCCAGAACCAGCATGCATTGCGTTGATGTACCACTGTATGGACCGCTGTTCTGCGGCCAAGTACCACTTGATGGACCCCAGGTTCTGGGGCAGGGCACCTCTGTTGGAGACCGGCCATAGTGGCCAGGGAATCTTGCTTGCGGACCTCGGTAAGGTGGCACCTATGCCAAACAGGTGGACCACCCTTAGTTGGCCCCTGAGGCCCTAAATAAAAATGGACACAAGTTGTGCTTTTTATTATTTCCAACTAGGCCGCATGAAGCCAGAAGACGTCGGGAAGAACATCGGCCCAGCAGAGAAAGAGAAGACCACCACCAGTTGTTTTGTTGTGTTTATTAAGAACCATGGTGACTGCGCACCGAGTGGTGCTTTGTGGTGCTTTTTGGTGCTTTGTGGTGCTTTTGGTGCTTTTGGGTGCTTTGGTGGTATTGGTACTGGTGCATCGATGCAATGCGTGCTGTCTCCTCCCTCCCAACAGGAATTTCTTTTTCTTGTTCCCTAAGAAAAAAAAACAAAAAAACACACAGGTCCTGGGTTGCGTTGTAAATAAGAAATCACGTCATTGTAAATAATGCTCCCCACCGTAAATGTATAGTTTGAGAATAATTCCGTAATTCGGTTAGCTGTGGGCTTGAGTCTGTTAGACAGGGTGCAATGCAATAGGGGGACATACTTATTTGTGTTTTAAAATTGTCACACTCAGGGTCAGGTTAATTGTAGAGGGAATTACACCTACGTGTCACACTAAGTTAAAGTTTAGTAGGCCCGAGCACGGGCCTGAAGAAAGGAGGGTGCAGTGTAACGATTTTGAGGAGTGTGTAACGAATTTGAGAAGTGTAACGGTTTTTGAGAAGCGTAACAATTTTGGAGGAAGTGTAACGAATGTGGAAACGTTACAATGTGAACGTTACAAAAGTATGGTAACATCCTCGTAATGTAAATAATGGTCGCAGCCGTCCTCCTAGTTAATTCCATGAAACTTACACGCAGGTCACGATATATCTTTTAAATAGTGTATTTCCTTATTCCATGTAGGCTAAATATGTGTTTCCCACTAGATTGATTTTGCATTGTATCAAACAAAATAAGCGTAGGCCCTTCCAATTTCCCCAAACATCTCCGCTCTCCAAAGTTCCTTTCAAAAGGGGAGTTGTTTTCAATCCCGCAGGCCGCCATTGCCCATGTGCTTTGAGTCGGAGAAGAAAGGCGTGTCTCCACCTCGTCATAAGAGGGAAGGAGTGAACCAGCCCTAACAGCCAATCAGCACCGCGGTGAGCGACCCGGTAGGCGTGCCCTCGGAGCCGGCGGCTTGATTTCACCCGAGGTGATAAAAGCGACTGTAAGGGACTGCTTTTAGAGATGACCTGGGAGATGAGCAAAGAGGCGGCACCAAGAGGAGCGGTGAGATGCGAAACGCTCCAAGCCAAAGAGGAGAGGTACTCGGCAAGGAAACCAGCTTTGGAGAGACGCGCTGAAAGGAGGGAGACGGCTCCACCACAAGAAGAGGAGCAGGTGTGCCGAACCAGCGCGTGACGTCTACCGCAGCGGATACGCGACGGAGGGTTTTCCCGCCAAAACCGCGAGGAATTGAGAGCTGCTGCCTCCGACTTTGCCTCCCTCTCAAGCAATCCACCTCAAGCCCTACCTGCCTGCAATATCCCCTGTGTAAGTGTGAACGTCCTGTCCTGCTCGTTGTCTTGGGGTTAAGTAAAAATGAATAGTGTAAGTTAACGATTCGCTGTGTTACTGCTTCTTCCATCCATTGCTTGTGTGTGTATAATAAATCTGTTCTTCCTCCGTATTCTTCTTCTTCTTCTTTTTCATTCTCTTTCGGTCGCTTTAGAGGTTTCCCGATTGAATATCGGTGGGGCGATCTGGTCAACGTCGGGTGGAATCGGGTTCTAATCGGGGAGTAACTGTTCGGACGCGGTTAAATACACCACCGCTCGGTCAATATAACATCTAAAGCCGCGTCTGTAACAATATATATATATATATACATACATACATACATATATATATATATATATATATATATATATATATATATATATATATACATACATATATATATATATATTGTTGCGGTTTTGTGTTTTCACAAATAAAGGTGAATTATCCCCCTCATAGTTTAGTCACACTACAACATGTAGCCTCGCGATAGTTCAGTTATTTCTTCGTAAATGTAAGCATAGTCCTTTTCCTGTGTTAGTTTTGCATTGAGTAGAATAATGAGTTAGGTTTCCCTCCAATGATTTATGCCGCCTCGATGCTTTGGTTTTTGGTGCAAATTACCACGAGGCCGGCCTGACAAGTGGAGGCAAGCCGAAGGAAGGCGGGGAAGGAGTGATGGTAAGCACGAGCCGCCAATCAGGGCTCAAGGGGAGTGGCTTACGACTGTGGCAAAGGCGTGGTTTGGAACATTTGATGCGGACTAAGGGCGTGGCAATATAAACCTTTGCGCAAAGCTCCAACCCCAGTTATGGGAGAGGCGCTTGAGAGTTGAACAAGTTATGGGAGAGGCGCTTGAGAGTTGAACAAGTTATGGGAGAGGCGCTTGAGAGTTGAACAAGTTATGGGAAAGGCGCTTGAGAGTTGAACAAGTTATGGTAGAGGCGCTTGAGAGTTGAACAAGTTATGAGGAGAGGCGCGTTGAAACAAGTCAAGCAATTCTGAGGAGAGGTGCGTTGATACAAGTCAAGCAGTTTTGAGGAGAGAGGCGCTTGAACAAGTTGAACGCTCGGTTGAGCTTGAGGCAAATCCCCTATTGAGTTACGCGAGTGAAAGCGCGCCGATGATTAATCACGCTGTGAGAAACCGCCGAGCCGGCGATCGACGTGCATGTTCGCCAGCCTGCCTTTGTTTGAGATACATGCCGCAAGGATCCCTCCCGCCTGCCTGCCTGCCTTCATTGAGGGATGTGCTGGTACCGGCAGAGGGCCACGCCGGGCGAGCTGTTCCTGAACAACGGGGCCGGCGCGTTCAGCACATGAACATTTCCTTCTTTCATTCCCCCTGTCAGTGTGAACGGGCCCGTGTCTGGGAAATAAGCTAAGACTGTATAAGACTGCCCTGTGTCTCTGCTTTCTACCGAATCATTGTAAATAATAATTAAATCGTGTTATTCCTTTGATTCTACCGCTTTTGTGTTTTCCCTCATTGACTTAGCGTGGTACGAATAATTATCGCTCTAATCGGGTTCCAATACAAGATAACTGCACGGACCACGTGGTACGTCATCTGCTCGGACGTACTCAAATTACGCGTGGTTCGTGCGAGACTTGATCCCGGCTTCCGTGGCGGCGTAGGTATTTAGGTACGTGCAAGAATTGTCCCGAAACCCTGTCCTGCGTCTGCCCGGGAGTGGCGACTCAAAGTCTCATGGTTGCGACGACCCAAAAAGAACAAGTGGCTTAATCTCCCCTTGGTAAGGGCAGGAGGGTCGTGGTGAAAACCGTAACATTTGGTAGTCAGGAGTGGGATTTGGAACCCTGGAAAAAAATTTGGACACCAAATTGTACATATTGGCCGTAGCATTTGGTGTCCGGGAGTGGGATTGGACCTGGAGTGCGCTTCACGCACTCGAAATTATGAGCGAACGAAATTTAGTCTTAAAAGCCAAATTATATTATTACCATGGCTGGCCAAGGTGGTCGAATGCTGGTGGGGGTAGATGACAAGGAGAAATTAATGACCCAAGCCCAAGAGACACAGTTGGTAGTGGAAGCTGAAAAGGGTGGAGCAGTTGGCAAAGAAAATGGCGGCGCCTCGCATGTGGCGGCGAGGTCTGGGCCCGCTGCGCAAGTGGGGGTTATGGACATGCAATTACTCATGACGCAATTAATTGCATGCCTGAAAGAAGAGCGGGACAAATCAAGACGAGAAATGAAAGAAATGAGAGATGAAGCCAGGTGTAACATGGAAAAATTGGAAAGCAAAATGGGTGGTCAATTGAAGGAAATGGGGGACAAATCAACCCAGGAATTGGAAAAAATAATGGCACAGTCAAAGAGGGATATTAAAAAGGCAGGGGAGGACATAAGGCGCGGGTTGAGCGAGGAGGTCGCAATGGGGCGCGGCGAGGTGAAGTGATGTGAGGAACGCGTGGGGAGCAAGCTTGAGCGAGGGACGGCTAAGTTGACCGGGGTTATGGAAGTCGCGACGTGAGAAGAAATTGTAGAAAAACCGGCGATCGTCAAATTGGAAAAATAAATTTCATGCGCGCCGGCGGTCGTCGAGGAAAAAGAAACAATTGGGGGAGGAGAGACAGGAGAGATAGGAAATAAATCACGGGAGAAGGTAATGGGATGCGCACAAAGTCTGGATTCACACCGTGATGCCGTGCTTGCTAATTCAATTAAACGTTTGCAGGTGCTGGCGGAAAAGCAGGGGAAGGAGGACCCCGAGGTGAGTGAAAAAAATGGCACGAATGTGTTTGGCGCGAACAGGGTTTTGGCGTGCTTGGGAGAGACGAAACCCGGGCGGTCGCGGAAGGTCCATTGTGCGGTGTACGAGGGCGACAGGTACGCGTACGAGAAGAGTGCGTGGAGAAAAAGTGTGCACCAGAAGGCACACCGGACTGTGTGCGAGAGAGTGTGCACCAAAGCATGTGAGAGAAAAGTGTGCGCCAGAGTGTGCGATGACCGAGTGTGTTACAGAGTACGAGGGAGAATGCACACCGGACTGTGTGCGGGAAGAGTGTGTAACGGAGTGTGTGAATGGCGTGAGTGCGCCTAGGTGCGGAGGTACGAGTATGGAGTGCGAGGGAGAATGCACACCAGAGGACGTTGAAGGAGAGTGTGCGGTAGCGGACGCCTGGGTGTGCGAGTGCGGAGTGGGTCGCGAGTAGTGAGAATGCGGCTCAAGCATCGACACCGACCAGGGTAGCGTTTAGCGGGACGGATAGCGGACGCGAGCCCCCGGTGAGTTGTGTGCAGCAGGGACCAGCGGGGATCGGTGCTGCGGCGGTTTCACAAGGACGGGCACGATTCGTGCCGGCCCTCCCACTGTATGGTTGGTGCCGTGCCATGGCGGCAAAGGCAATCGGCGAGGTTCAATGGGAGGTAGGAGATTTCGGAGCCGCGCACCTTGGCGGGTGTGGTGCTCCGACCGTGGCCGGTTGGGTCATCGTGCGTGGGACCGCGAGGCCCCGCGCAGGGATGGGGCCCTGCACCTTGGCCCATCCATACCTCCTCCCCTGGATCGAAAATGCCGGACGTACCCAACATACAGGAGACAAACCACCCGCATGGATCGCTCGGCCTTTCGAAGCCGAGCCATGACAATGTACATCCACTTGGTAAGGCTCGAGTGTAGTGGACTGATGAAGGTAGTGTACCCTACGTGGAGGAATGGTAAACTACCATTCCTCACCCAGGGCCCATGAGCATTAGTTTAGGGGGATGGCAGTGATAGGCACATGGGTGTGCCAGCAATGGTTACCTCCATGGGGCACCGAAGCTCGCCGAGGGAGGGCTAGGATAATGTTAGGGAACTAGAAGACCTTAGGGACATGAGAATTAAGTAGTGACACTTGTACTGTAGAGGGGACGTAGAGAGATTAGATGGTTGATGATGACAAAGGAGTGCATAGTTTAAAGGGATGACGGGGAAGCACGAGTTTTAGGGGAAGTAGTTAGCTAGATGTTGCTGTGTGTGTGAGAAAATTGTGTATTGAGACAACGGGAATTGTGTTGAGGTGTATGGAAAGTAGTGTGCGAGACAAAAGGTGTGCGAGACAAAAGGTGTGTGAGATCAATGTTGTGCGGAATATTTGGTGTGGAATGCTTGGTGTGGAATAAAAGGTGTGGAATGCATGGTGCGAAGGATTGAATGGGGGAAGAGTGGAACCCATTCGCGAAAGCCCGGGGGGGGGGGGGTAGTGTAAAGCCAGGTAGACGGTATAGGCAAAATTTGTATGGATATTGACACCTGTGGTGTGGGCAGTAGCAAGTAGTGCTTTGTTGGGTGCATTAGTATATGGAATGGCTGGGCGTGTGGTTTAATTGGTGCGTATGGTTATTGGGGCACTCCGCCACTGGTAGTTTGTCGGCCAGGGGAGGCCGCAGGTAAGCTATGGGAGCCAGTTAGGGTAGTTGTGAGTGGGGCCCGAGGATCCCAGGAGAGGACCCGGGTTGCCCAATGCCAAGGTGGGCATCAGGGGGTAAAGTGCCAGGAGGGGCCTTCCACAGTTAGGTAGTTGCAGGAGCAGGTAAGCTCGGGTGGCGACTTCAGTGGCGGAGGTGCTGTTACGTGTTCCTCCCCGACCCCCTGGTCACGGTGTACCTCCGAATCACGAGAGGAGCCACGGCAGAATAATGTGTTATCCTGTGTTAGAAATCAATAGTGAAACCACACCAATGATTTTAAACGAACAAATGTTGTATTAAGAATCACACACAAAAATAACGGTACAACCAATATCAATCCAGAGTGCACTCTATATATCTCAGGATGGTACCATCAGCTAGTCAGATAACTCACTGCGCTCCAAGCGAGTGAAAAAAGGACACTCCTCAATGTCTCAATAACTCAAAGGTGATCCCCTCCAGCGAGTGTCAGAGCGAGATCGAATCGAGAACCGCACTCTGTGGATGCGGACGAGGCGTGGGCGTAGCGTAGGAAAAGCGTAGCCAGTCACATTTGTCCGAAACCAAAGGCAAACTCGATGTGCACTTTCACAGTTCAATCAGCGAACCGCAGCATAATCTTCAAATGCAGCGTTTGCGCACACACATCCCCGACAGACGATAGGATGCAGAGAAAAGCTGATGCGTAGCAAAACCTTTTCGGTGAGTGAAGCGCGAGGGTCAAAATGGCCGACGGCTCTTACTTGAGTCGAAGCGACCAGGCAAGAATTCGTCGGAATCTCAGCCTAAACCTGACTATGCAGATTTCTCAATCCCCGCGATAATACCTATCGCAGGATGTCCTTTCAAGGAACTCAAAATTCCCTCGCGACCTTCGTTAGACAACGCTCACTACGAAGCTCCACGTCACGCGTCTTCTCCGACTTTTCTCGCCACACCTTCCTCTTCTTTGTCCCCTCCTCTTCCAGTTCCCAATCCTGCTTCCTGTCTCTTTTTTATCATGAACGCTTTTAACCTTTTAACCACAATAACCATTTACCTTAACCAACAACAATTATAATACATAGAACCAGAAGGGTTTCAAGTGGATGAAAACCACAACAGCGGAAGGGACGAATCTGTAACACTTCCCCCCCTCAAGAAAGAAGGTTTGAACATAGTGAAAACTTTCTTTGTAGGCAACGCTCTTTAAACAAACAAAAGTAACTCACCCCCAAATCATCAATTCCTGTGAGCAACAACAATCAATATTTCCCCAAAAATAAAGCAACAAAATTCCCCACAACCCACAGAGATTTCCAAAGTTAATTCACTCTGGACAAAGCATCAGCAACGACATTGTCCTTACCCTTTGCATGTTCAATTTCCAAGTTGAACCCCTGCAAAGCCAAACTCCATCTCATCAACGTCTGATTTTTATTTTTCATTTTTTGAATGAAGGTTATGGGGTTGTGATCCGTGAAGACTTTTATGGGAAAGGAAGTAGTTCCTAGATACACCTCATAATGCTGAAGCGCTAGCAGGAGAGCAAGGGTCTTTTTCTCCATGGTGGCATAATTTGCCTGATGTTTGTTGAACTTTTTGGAGTAGTAGCACACCGGGTGATCCACTCCATCCTCATCTTCTTGTAATAGGACTGCCCCAGCCCCCACATCACTTGCATCGATGGCCAACTTGAAAGGTGCTTGAAAATCCGGGGCTGCTAGGACAGGAGAGCTCATTAATATTGCTTTGACGCGGGCAAAAGCAGCCTGACATTTGTCATCCCAAACAAATTTGGTCTCTTTTCTCAGCAAATTCGTTAAAGGGGCTACCACATCAGAAAAATTCTTACAGAACCGCCGGTACCAACCAGCCATACCCAAGAATCTCATCAGCTCTTTCTTCCCTTTTGTGACTTGGAACCGATCAATGGCTTCTACCTTGGCTGTCACCGGTTGCACCTGACCCTGACCTACTACATGGCCGAGGAACACCACCTGTGCCTTTACAAACTCACTCTTAGCTAAGTTGATGGTCAACCCTGCCTCGGTCAGTTTCTGGAAAAATGCATGGATTTCTTTAATGTGGTCTTCCATGGTCATGGTGTGGATGATGACATCATCCAGATAAGCCTCCACCCCCTCAAGGTCTACAATGAGCTTATTAATCAGCCGTTGAAATGTAGCAGGCCCGTTTTTCAATCCAAAGGGAAGAACCTTGTACTGATACAACCCATTTGGAGTGACGAAAGCTGAGATTTCCTTGGCTCTATCAGTAAGAGGAATCTGCCAATACCCTTTCAGCAAGTCAAACTTGGTTACAAATTTAGCTGGGCCTATTCGATCAATACAGTCATCAATCCTCGGGATGGGATATGAGTCGGTCTTGGTCACTGCATTAACCCATTTTAAATCCGTACAACAGCGAAAACTGCCATCGGGTTTTGGAACCTACACACATGGTGAGCTCCATTCACTGTTGCTTGGTTCGATGATGTCATTCTCCAACATATATTGAACCTCGTTCCGAAGATACTCCATCTTCACAGGGTTCATCCGATAGGGGTGTTGTTTCACCGGAGTGGCTTCCCCCACCTCAATATCATGATATACCAGGTCAGTATGATCAGGTACATCTGTGAACAAATGTGTATATTCCAAAATGAGGCTGGATAGTTGTCCTTGTTGTTCCCTTGTCAAATGACCTAATTTTTCATTTAAATGACTCAACACTTCTGTGTTCGTCAATCTGGGACAAGCCTGGTCATCCAAGTTATCAAACTTCACACCGGCGTCCCCCTCTGTATTCTCTTGTCCCCCGGCTACCGGCACGACAGGTGAGACAGGAACCATTTCTTCCACAGGCTTCCTCTCATGATATTTCTTCAGTCGGTTGACATGACACAGCTGTCGCTTTTTCCGTCGGTCGGGAGTTGTCAGCACATAATCTGTCTCATTAACCCTCTTTTCGACTGCATAAGGACCAAAATATCTAGCCTGTAGTGGCTGACCTGGAACAGGAAGCAATACTAACACCCGGTCCTCAGGACTAAAATTCCTTATCTGAGATTTCTTGTCATGTCTCTTTCATTTTTCCCTGGGTCACTTTCAAGTTCTTTCTCGCAACGTCACAAGCCTTTGCCAATCTGTGTCTTACCGTGGACACATACTCCACCATCGTTGTCTGTGACTCCTGCTGTAACCACTGTTCTTTCACCAATTTCAATGGTCCTCGCACTGTGTGTTCAAACACAAGTTCAAAAGGGCTGAATCCCAATGAATCCTGAACGGATTCCCTCATAGCAAACAACAATAAGGGTATTCCTTCGTCCCAATCCTTGTCACATTCAAGACAATACGTTCTAATCATATTCTTCAACGTCTGGTGAAACCTTTGGTAAGTGAAATGAAATCTCGAAATCTGAAATCTCGGGATGGTAAGTGCTTGATCTTATTTGTTCCACTCCCAACAGGTGTACCACTTGTTGAAAAAGCGTGTACATGAAATTGGAACCCTGATCAGATTGGATGACCTTAGGTAGACCAACCAAAGTGAAAAATGTAATCAAGGCCTTCACGATAACTGCCGCCGTTATTTTTCTAAGAGGCACTGCTTCTGGGAACCTTGTGGAAGCGCACATGATGGTCAGCAAATACTGATGTCCAGCCTTAGTTTTGGGTAAAGGGCCGACACAGTCAATAATGACTCGGCTAAATGGCTTTTCAAAAGCTGGAATTGGTTTTAAAGGGCCGGATGGGATTTTTTTATTCGGCTTTCCCACCAGCTGGCAAGAATGGCAAGATTGGCAGAACTCTGCCACATCCCGTCGCAATCCTGGCCAGAAAAAATGTACCAATATTCTGTCACAGGTCTTGTTCACTCCCAGGTGCCCGGCCCAAGGTGTCTCATGTGCCAAACTCAATATCTCCTTCCGGGACGGCGGTGGCACCACAATTTGGTAATGAACTTTCCACTCATCGTCTGCTGGCACCTCCGGTGGTCTCCATTTTCTCATGAGTATTTCTCCCTTCATGAAGTAACCAACAGGTATCTTCATAGCCTCTTCCTCTGTAACGGCTTTCCCAATTAAACTCCGGATCTCCGAGTCTCCGTGTTGTTCTTCAACCAGTCTCTTTCGGACCAGCACGGTTTGCTCAACCTCGTTCCTCGCGATCTCCGACGGATACTCCATTTCCTCCTTGGTTCCAGACGCCACCTTTTCCTTAAGTTCTTTGATGTCACTCCCCTTTTTATTATCTCATGGAATCGCCGACTGGGCATCCTCCGTCGTGCGAAGTCCTTCCTCGGCACACCTGAGCTCCTCAACACATACAAGGCTTTCATCCGCAGCTCAATGGAATACTGTTCTCCCCTATGGGCTGGTGCTCCTGCCTCACATCTGGCTCGGCTTCACGCTGTTGAATCCAAAGCTTTCAAAATCATTGGAATCTCCCGCGATGAAGCTATCTCTGAGGGCCTTTCACTCACTCACCGCAGGCAGGTAGGTGGTCTTTCTGTCTTCTACCGACTCCTCTCCGGCCTTGCTCCCCCAGCTCTCTCTGTGCTCTGTCCCCCAAATATTCCTACAGGTCGCACAAGATCTGCCAGCAACCCTCTGATGGTTAAACTGCCGAAATCTCGGCTCTCTGCTCACCTTCACTCTTTCATTCCTCTTTTCTCCCGCCTCTGGAACAAACTCCCACACTCCCTTCAATCCCTCTCCTCCCTCCAGGTCTTTAAAACAGCTGTTCACCACCATCTCTTATCTTCCCCCATCCAAAACCTTGATCTTTTCTACCCCCACTAATTCACCCCAGATCCACCTTGTTTGAAATTCCAACTTCTTTCCTGGAAATCCTGGCAGTGTCCATATGTTTATACCTCTCCCACCCCCCCCCCCCCCCATTCACATGCCTCCCCCCCAAAGCCCTCTCCCTCCCACAGATCTCTCGATGTCTCCATGTCTCTCGGTCCCTGCTCTCAAATGTTGTGTTTGTGTCCTTCCCCCTCTCTCCCCATCTTGTCTACCGCTCCCGATGTTATTTGTTTTATGTGTCTGTTTGTCTTTCTGTGTGATTAATGTTCGCTCTTTCACGAGCCTCGATCTTGTATACAAAAAAAAAAATAAAAAAAAAAAAAAAAAAAATCTCTTTCAGAGGTTTATTCCAATACCTCTAAGGAACCCAAATCCACCTCGCTTTCCTTCTCCTTCTCTTTAGAGCGCTTTCTACCCATAGCCCGAGTCACTGCACAGGATGGAAAGATACCCGGAATCTCCTTCTCTAACCGTGCAGTGTTATTTTCCTTACTGGCTTTTCAACCAACATTGGATTACCAGAAACTCGACCATCGGCCAAATCATTCCCGATAGTAAAAGAGATTCCCTCTACAGGAAGAGTGGCTTGTAAACCTACGGTGACCGGTCCTGACACCAAATCAGACCTCAAATGGATGACATGAAGTGGAGCTTTAACATAGCCACCAACCCCCTGTAAAAGCACACTAACACCAGTTGCCGTCTTCTCTGATAATGGCAAAATGCCCTCAAGCATCAAAGATTGATGTGCTCCTGTGTCCCTCTATACCCTAACAGGTTTCTGGTTAGTCAAGTCCCCATACAGTGACACAAACCCCTCCGAAATAAAAGGTTTGTAACCCTCTTGAACCAGGTCGCTCCGTGATGCCGTAATTTTGGCATGGGAACCTTCACAAGGCACTGTCCTCCAAGAACGATTTCTCACATTTGCCAATGCATTCGGAGTTGTACTAGTCTGACTCCGATCCTGATTTTTCCTTTCCACAGCATAACATTGGGACATCAAGTGTCCAGGTTTCTTGCAAAAAGCGCAAGTAGGCCCGGAGGAGAACCTCGTGGTCTGCCTCGAGCCCCCCCCCCCCCCCCCGGAAGATATGTTTGTCTTGGAACTGTCGTCTTCTGATTCCTAAAAGTCGTGGTATCAGATTTGTAGTCATAGTCCTCTCTAGGTCGCCTTCATGAATTTTCGTTCTCCGCCCCAGATGTACAATAACTCCCCTGGCTAAGTCTAGGCGAGAAGTTAGGTTTGTGGAACCCCATCCTGTGGGTTAAGGCATAGTCATCTGCCATGGTTGCTTCCTCATACAGCTTTGGTACTTTCCTTTCCTCCAGATGTACTTTAATGTCCTCGTGGACACACTGTTGGAATTCCTCCACCAGGATCAATTGTCGCAATAGTTCGAAGTCTTTCCCAACCCCTTTTGAATCACACCACCGATCAAACATGGTTTCTTTCATTCTGGCAAACTCCACATGGATCTCACTCTCCCTCTTCCTGGCATTCCGGAATTTTTGTTGGTAAGCTTCAGGGACCAATTCGTAGGCTTTGAGAATGGTTTTCTTCACTATCCCATAATCTGCACATTGGTCAATCGGTAAAGCCGAATAAATATCTTAAGCTTTACCCACCAGAACACTTTGCACTAACATGGTCCAGGACTCCTCCGGCCATTCTAGCATTTGAGCCACTTTCTCAAAGTGTGAAAAAAAAATTGGCTACCCTCCTTTTCATTGAAGGGTGGAACCAGCCTCACATGTCTACCAACATCCCAGGTGTTCTGACTAGGTGTCGAACCAGTCGGCATGGATGGTACCTCTCCCCGTTCTTTCATTAAATCCAGCTCCTTGAGTTTAATTTCCTGCTGAAGCGCCAAGTCCCTTTCCCTGAACTCCCTTTCGGATTTCCTCTCCTCTGCTTTATCTTTCAACTCTCCTTTCCTCTGCTTTTTTCTCTTCTAACCTTTCCAGGAGTTTCCATTCCTGTGCTGCTCTTCTTTCCTCGAGTTCTCGTTCAACTCTCCTTTCCTCTGCTTTTCTTTCCTCGGGTTCTCTTTCCTGTGCTGCTCTTCTTTCCTCGAGTTCTCTTTCCTGTACGGCTCTTCTTTCCTCGAGTTCTCTTTCCTGTACGACTCTTCTTTCCTCGAGTTCTCTTTCCTGTGCTGCTCTTCTTTCCTCGAGTTCTCTTTCCTGTACGACTCTTCTTTCCTCGAGTTCTCTTTCAACTCTCCTTTCCTCTGCTTTTCTTTCCTCGAGTTCTCTTGCAGCTCTCCTTTCCTCTGCTTTTAACCTTTCCTGGCTCTGCAATTGCATCTCCAGTTTCCGGAGCTCCACATTTTCTTGTTCTTCCGGTAACCAATCCAAGGCTACCTCTTTCCATGTTCCTAATCCCACCAGAGATTGTATCACCACTGTCTGCATCTCTGCCTTCTTCATATTAGTTCGGACCTCCAAGATAAAATGTTTGGCCAATATCAAGAGTTCCGATTTTTTTTAACGCTCGGAACTGTGACACTAGGGGACGCTGCAAACTTTTCGGCGTCAAACACCATGGTGACTATCAGTTAACACCTGTTAACCTTCGCACAAGAAATTTCAAAAAAAGACAAAAAAATTGTTGTTTTTTTGTTTTTGTAAAAATTTGGGAATGTTGGAAAAAGTTCCAAATTTGGGAATTCTGGGAATGTTAGGGAATTCTTTCCCAGACGAAATTTAGGGAATTTAATCCACAGTACGAGATTTAGGGAATTTAATCAGCAAAGCCGAGCCCCAAATTTCTCCACAGTACGAACCCCCAATTTCAATCTGGGTCAAACCCCGAACGGATGTTATTAGGGAATTTTTTAAATCCCGGACGAAGACCCAATTTCGAGCCCACGAGTCAATTGGACGAGCCCCCAATTTCTGTTATGTGTTCCTCCCCGATCCCCTGGTCACGGTGTACCTCCGAATCCCGAGAGGAGCCATGGCAGAAAAATGTGTTATCCTGTGTTAGAAATCAATAGTGAAACCACACGAATGATTTTAAACGAACAAATGTTGTATTAAGAATCACACACAAAAATAACGGTACAACCAATATGAATCCAGAGTGCACTCTATATATCTTAGGATGGTACCATCAGCTAGTCAGATAACTCACTGCGCTCCAAGCGAGTGAAAAAGGACACTCCTCAATGTCTCTATAACTCAAAGGTGATCCCCTCCAGCGAGTGTCAGAGCGAGATTCAATCGAGACCCGCACTCGGTGGATGCGGACGAGGCGTGGGCGTAGCGTAGGAAAAGCGTAGCCAGTCACGTGGTCCGAAACCAAAGGCAAACTCGATGTGCGCGTTCACAGTTCAATCAGCGAACCGCAGCATAATCTTCAAATGCAGCATTTGCACACACACATCCCCGACAGAAGATAGGATGCAGAGAAAAGCTGACGTGTAGCAAAACCTTTTCGGTGAGCGAAGCGTGAGGGTCAAAATGGCCGATGGCTCTTACTTGAGTCGAAGCGACCAGGCAAGGATTCGTCGGAATCTCAGCCTAAACCTGACTACGCAGATTTCTCAATCCCCGCGATAATACCTATCGCAGGATGTCCTTTCAAGGAACTCAAAATTCCCTTGCGACCTTCGTTAGACAACCCTCGCTACGAAGCTCCACGTCATGCGTCTTCTCCGACTTTGCTCGCCACGCCTTCCTCTTCTTTTTCCCCTCCTCTTCCGGTTCCCGATCCTGCTTCCTGTCTCTTTTTTACCATGAACTCTTTTAACCTTTTAACCACAATAACCATTTCCCGTAAACAACAACAATTATAATACATAGAACCAGAAGGGTTTCAAGTGGATGAAAACCACAACAGCAGAAGGGACGAATCCGTAACAGGTGCGTAGGTAGGTAGACCTGCTGGTAGAGCCACACGACCCAGGCCCGAAATTGTGCGAGGGCACTGTATGAAAATTTGTGGGAGTGAGACCCAAGTTTCAAGGGCACCGCAGAATGGGCAATGGGAATTCGGGTTTTTAGAACCACATAGTTTAAAAAGGCCGATTGGCAGGGTACGACCCCGGGTAGTTTAAATGAGTAAATGTCAGTAGTGTAGTTAGGAGATGAGAAATCCCTTCGCACCATCCACAGCCAATCACCAAGGAGGACGAAGGTTTGTACCAAGGACGACCACACCAAGGCTTTGTAGACTGTTTGAGTTGTAAAGACGCATCACGATGTAGTGTGACATTGTGGTTGTTCCATTCCTTCCTTCCTGGGAGGGATTGGGAGACGAATTCGGAAGTAGAGGGGGATATGGGAGACAGGACATAGAGACGGATTATAAATACTGTATAAGGAGGGCTAGGGTAGTGTTAGCCGACGGTGGGGGGTACGGACGGCTAGGGATGAGTCTGCTCTGCTCACTCTTCCGCGCCCCTCGTGCTGCATTACCTTGTTTTGCTGTGTGCCGTTGCACCCTTTCAGCTTTGGTGGTCGTGCTTTGTCTCTCCCCCCACCCCAGGACCATTTTGGAGGTGGAACTGTGCAGCACCATCGACCTGTGCAGCATCTTGCTGCGCATTGTTACATTTGTGCAGCCGAAATGCGAAGCATTTGCTGCCATATCCTTTTGTTGTAACTTTGCTGCACCTGTGCAGCACTTTGCGACCACAAACACTTTGCTGCACATTATTACACTCATGGACCACAAGCCTTGTGGCCTTGCACCTCTGCTGTGCAGTACCTTGCTGCAACATCACCTTGCATCGTCGGACCACTTGTTTTGAGTGGCATTAATGTCACGCAGTCGGACCACATAAGGTTGTCCCTGCCTGACAAAGGAAAGAAATAAAAGCATTTTGTTGTGCCTTTTTATTTAATATGGTGTGCAAGGAATGAGAAGATTTGTAAGTTAGATAGCCCTGAAGATTAAAAATGGCCTGTATGCTGGTCCGGGGGCTAGCCGGTTTGATAGGTACACAGAAGAAGCAAGAAGCAAGATGCAAAAACCAAGCAGCAAGTGTTATCATTTAATTGATGAGTGTTTTGTGTTTTTGCTGTGCTTTCTCTCCCCTCCAATCTTCTCTTCCAAAAAGAACAGGTCCTGGGTCATAGAATTGTGAATAAATTAAGTTTTTTGTGCTTGTAAATAAAAAATGCTGCCCACCGGCTATGTGTTTAGTTTGACAAATTACGGAATTCGGTTAATTGTGGGCGTGAATCTGTTAGATAGCTACTCAACGCAATAGGGGGGACATATTTATTGTTGTAAAACTGTCGCATACACGGGTTAGAGTAAATGTTAGGGTGAACCACACCTAGATGTCACATGTAAAAGTAAAAGTAATTTTGCATGTCATTCTCAAAACCGGTCGTTCCAGTTGTTGGGTTCGACTCGGCGACGAGTCTGACGAAGGAGAGTGGTAGTGTTGCGGTTTTGTGTTTTTACAAATAAAGGTAAATTTTCCCCCTCATAGTTTAGTCACACTACAGCACGTAGCCTTGCGATAGTTCAGTTATTTCTTCGTAAATGTAAGCATAATCCTTTTCCTGTGTTAGTTTTGCGTTGAGTAGAATAATGAGAGTTAGGTTTCCCTCCAATGCTTTATGCCGCCTCGATGCTTTGGTTTTTGGCGCAAATTACCACGAGGCCGGCCTGACAAGTCGAGGCAAGCCGAAGGAAGGCGGGGAAGGAGTGATGGTAAGCACGAGCCACCAATCAGGGCTCAAGGGGAGTGGCTTACGACTGTGGCAAAGGCGTGGTTTGGAACATTCGATGCGGACTAAGGGCGTGGCAATATAACCCTTTGCGCAAAGCCCCCACCCCAGTTATGGGAGAGGCGCTTGAGAGTTGAACAAGTTATGGGAGAGGCGCTTGAGAGTTGAACAAGTTATGGGAGAGGAGCTTGAGAGTTGAACAAGTTATGGGAGAGGCGCTTGAGAGTTGAACAAGTTATGGGAGAGGCGCTTGAGAGTTGAACAAGTTCTGAGGAGAGGTGCGATGAAACAAGTCAAGCAGTTCTGAGGAGAGGTGCGTTGAAACAAGTCAAGCAGTTTTTAGGGGAGAGGCGTTTGAACAAGTTGAACGCTCGGTTGAGCTTGAGGCAAATCCCCTATTGAGTTACGCGAGTGAAAGCGCGCCGTTGATTAATCGCGCTGTGAGAAACCGCCGAGCCAGGCGATAGACACGCATGTTCGCCAGCCTGCCTTTGTTCGTGATACGTGCCGCAAGGATCCCTCCCGCCTGCCTGCCTGCCTTCATCGAGGGACGTGCTGTGACCGGCAGAGGGCCATGCCGGGCGAGCTGTTCCTGAACAACGGGGCCGGCGCGTCCAGTGCATGAACATTTCCTTCTTTCATTCCCCCTGTGAGTGTGAACGGGCCCATGTCTGGGCAATAAGCTAAGACTGTATAAGACTGCCTTGTGTCTCTGCTTTCAACCGAATCGTTGTAAATAATAATGAAATCGTGTTATTCCTTTGATTCTACCGCTTTTGTGTTTTCCCTCATTGACTTAGCGTGGTACGAATAATTAATTATCGCTCTAATCGGGTTCCAATACAAGATAAGTGCACGGACCACGCGGTATGTCATCCGCTCGGATGTACTCAAATTACACATGGTTCGTGCGAGACTTGATCCCCGCTTCCACGGCGGCGTAGGTATTTAGGTACGTGCGAGAATTGTCCCGAAACCCTGTCCTGCGTCTGCCCGGGAGTGGCGACTCAAAGTCTCGCAGTTGCGACGACCCAAAAAGAACAAGGGGCTTAATCTCCCCTTGGTAAGGGCAGGAGGGTCGCGGTGAAAATCGTAACAATATATATTTATATATATATTGTTGCGATTTGGGGAAACCACAAAAAAGTAATGGCAACCACCACACAGGTCCCTTAGAATAGTTATTTCTTAGCAGACCATTATCTCAGCCCTCTTCCCCTTATTTTGGGTTATTATGTCGTTAGGAGTTGGGGAAGGGAAAAGCCAGGCCCTCCACTCATAAGGGATATTTTGCCAGGCAGTGCATGCAGGCTCAAAAGCATACCAACCAGGTGCGTGCTCAAATTTACCTGTCGTGCTGGAATCCACGAGATGAAGCGACACTCCACCAATCAGGGCCTGAAGAACGTCAGAGCAGCTTGAGGGAGCGGAGTAACGGGCTCCACCAATCAGGAGCCAGGACCGTCACGTAGTACAGTCGAACACCCCCCCCCCCCCCACCCTCGGAGAGGGCGAACAAAAGGCCATTGCACACGTGTTCATTGGCTCTCTCTGCCGGGTTTCACCAAGCACGTGCCTACAATTCTCTCTCTTGTCCCTGGACCTTGTTGCCTCGACATGTGTTTTCTCTCCCTTTTTGCCGGTTTCAACGAGCACGTGCCTGCATTATCCTATTCGCCTTGGACTTTGCTCGATCTGCACGTATTCATTGCTCTCTGCTGGCTGCCGGACTCACTCTCGATGCACGTGTGCACGACCTCAACTGCCCAAGTCCGTGCTGACGATCGACCTCACCTGCCCAAGTCCGTGCTTACGATCGACCTCACAAGCCCAAGTCCGTGCTGACGATCGACCTCACAAGCCCAAGTCCGTGCTGACGATCGACCTCACAAGCCCAAGTCCGTGCTGACGTTTGTTGGTGGAATCGAGACAAAGGCCGCCGCGAGAGGCATCTGGAACATCGTGACCTTTGTGCTAACAGGTTTCCAACGTTCTTTTTTCCCCTCCCATCCCCCCCCCCCCTTTACTCCCCCGCGCCCCCGTGAATATGTGCTCGGCCCAAGTAGTGTTTATTTGTTGTAATCCTACTAAGACGTAGAATAAGCTAAGTTTCTGCTTCTTGTCCCTTTTTCTTTCCTATTGAATAGTTTCACTGTAAATATTTGTAAAAAATCAAATCGTTAAACGTTTCCTTTTCTTTCTGTCCGTGAATGTATTTTCCTCCATTGATCCGCCATTGCTCACACACAGATTAAAGATTGGCCATAACAAAATTAGCATTACTCTGGCGGTTACCAACGGTTTTTGCTCGGCCGTCTAAAGTGGTGTACCGCCGGAGGGAAGGTACATTTCCCAATTGAAACCGTCACATAGTACAGGTATCACACAATGGTCCAATTGGCGTTCGTAGTTGCTGGATCGCAACCTGCTGAGGTTCGAAGTTATTCGTGCGCAGCAATTGCAAGTCAGATAAGTTCGGGAGGGAATGGAGGCTAGTCCCCTCGTAGTAAACCCGAACCCTGAGCCGTAACATTTTTTTGGTGTTCAGGAGCGGGATTTTGAACCTCCACACCACACAGTAACAATATACACTAAATGCCCAAAAGTATGCGGACACGCATTGCTTATTTCAGCCACACCCATTGCTGACAGGTATATATAATTAAGCACACAGCCATGCAATCTCCATAGACAAACATAGCAGTAGAATGGGCCATACTGAAGAGCTCAGTGACTTTCAATGTGGCACCATCATAGGATGCCACCTTTCCAACAAGTGAGTTCGTCAAATTTCTGCCCTGCTATAGCTGCCAGTCAACTGTAAGTGCTGTTATTGTGAAGTGGAAACGTCTGGGAGCAACAACAGCTCAGCCACAAAGTGTTCTGCCACACAAGTTCAAAGAATGGGACTGCTGAGTGCTGAAGCATGTAGTGCCAAAAATCGTCTGTCCTTGGTTGCAACACTCACTGCCGAGTTCCAAACTCCCTCTGGAAGCAGCATCAGCACAACAACTGTTCGTCGGGAGCTTCATGAAATGGGTTTCCATGGCTGAGCAGCTGCACACAAGCCGCCATTGGACTCTGGAGTGATGAATCACACTTCACCATCTGGTAGTCCGACGGAACGAATCTGGGTTTCGCTGATGCCAGGAGAACTCTACCTGCCCAAATGCATAGTGCCAACTGTAAAGTTTGGTGGAGGAGGGATAATGGTCTGGGGCTGTTTTTCATGGTTCCGGCTAAACCCCTTAGTTCCAGTGAAGGGAAGTCATGGCGCTACAGCATACAATGACATTCTAGACGATTGTGTGCTTCCAACGTTGTGGTAACAGTTTGGGGAAGGCCTTTTCCTGTTTTAGTATGACAATGCCCCCGTGCACAAAGTGAGGTCCATAGAGAAATGGTTTGTCAAGATCGGTGTGGAAGAACTTGACTGGCCTGCACAGAGCCCTGACCGCAACCCTATCGAACACCTTTGGGGTGAATTGGAACACCCATCCCGTGCCAGGCCCAATCGCCCAACATCAGTGCCCGACCTCACTAATGCTCTTGTGGCTGAATGGAAGCAAATCCCCGCAGCAATGTTCCACCATCTAGTGGAAAGCCTTCCCAGAAGAGTGGAGGCTGTTGTAGCAGCAAAGGGGGGGACCAACTCTATACTAATGCCCATGATTTTGGAATGAGATGTGTGATGTTCAGGTGTCCACATACATTTGGTCATGTCGTGTATATATACACATGAACATGTATGTATGTATGAAAGTTTTTGTGATAATGTGTCTGTGTAGTTTGTGTGTTTTGTAAGTAATTAAGCCTTCCGCTATTCCTATAGGATAGGGGAAGGCTTATTGCTGTTGTAAAGTTTGGTTCTACAAAAAGGCCCCCAATTTTTTAATGGTATAATAAAGCTTCTTAGACCACTGGAAGTACTAAACCATCGTTTAGAAGAATTTTTTTTTTTCTTCCTGCACTGCTAATTTCCGAAATTTCCGAGCTGTATCTCAGAGCTGGCTCAGACTTTTGGAATGAAATTTTGCAACAATAATGTGAAAAGACGTCTTGTGGGGTTGACATGATTTTTTTGACCATGACTTAATTGTTTTTAATGATATGACCTAATTATAGACATTTTAACATTTTTATACCTCCGTTGATGAAGTCGCCGCAGGCATTATGTTTTCAGGCTGGCCGTCCCTCAGTCCGTCCGTGATAGGTTTTCGTTTCCGCGATAACTTGAGAACGCCTGAAGGGATCGTATTCAAACTTGGTGCAGGTATGTATATTGAGGTAAAGATGAACAGAAAATATGTTGGGGTCACGAGGTCAAAGGCCAAAGGTCAGAGGTCATGCTAGGTAAAAAATCCTGTTACCACGATAACTTGTTTCAGTGAAGTTTGTCCCGAGGTACAATGATGGGATTCTGACCAAATTTGGTACACTTATGTATAATGATGTAAAGATGCACTGATTATATTTTGGGATCAAGAGGTCAAAGGTCAAAGTCTGTAATATGTCTATAACTTGAGAATGACTGAAGTGATCAAATTCAAACTTGGTACAAGTATGTATAATGATGTAAAGATTAACTGATTATTTTTTGGGGGTGAGGTTTAAAGGTCAAAGGCCTAATAGGTCTATAACTTGAGCACGGCTGAAATGATCTAATTCAAACTTGGTACACATACTGTATGTATTGTTGTGGATATGAGAATGGTTTGTTTTTTTTGTTGTTGTAGTGTAAATTGTTGTAAAGATCACCCTTTGTAAATGTCATGATCCTTGTAAATACCTCCGTAGTGTAAAGGTCAAAGGGCGTCTCGGTAGTTATTCCATGAAACACCACATTGCAGGACCCGATAAAACCCTTGTTCAGTAGCTTATATCTTATTATGTGTCTTAGGGTAAGGCCGTGTCTCCCATTAATTTAAAAACTCCATTGCACCAAGTGAAATAAGAGTAGATCCCCTTTCATTTCATTTCAATGGCCAACTGCATTTTGAGCGGTTTTCTTCAACCACCATTGGCCACGAGGCAAGGTTGGGGAAGAAAGGCGTGCCCGCCCGTCGTCATCAAGGGCGGAGCCATAGGGTCGCGCGACCAATCAGGGCCGAGGTGAGCACACCGATGGGCGTGACCTGAAGGCCGGCGGCTTAATCGCTGGAGGCGTTATAAAAGCGCGGGCGCAAGAGTGATGAGGAGCGCGTAGAGAGGTCCATGACAAGAGCTGAGTTGGTCGTCAGGGGTGGTCAGTGGTTGCGTTGAGTGGTTGCGTTGAGTTGTCGGTGGAGAAAGAGTGGTTGGACCAAGAAAGAGAGAGGAGAGAACCCCTCACGCCAGACCCCCCACCAGCGCGTCGGCTCCACCAAGCAGCTCCGACCCGTGATCCCGCGCACACGACAGGCTCAGTGGCATCAGCGGCCATCGAGGTCCAGCCCGACGTCCCGTGCGGGATCAAGCTCCAGCCAGCTCCGTGCCGTCCTCCCCCTCCAGACACACACCTCCTTCCAGCCAATCCACTCAGCAATTCCCCGCGTGAGTCTGTGTCTTCGTTTGTTCTGTCCTGGGTAGTAATTAAGCCTGTTAGGTAAGCTAGTATTTTCCCTGTGTCTCTAAAAGCTTCTGTATATTATTTTATTATCTTTCCTTCTCCTTGGTTACTTTGAGCCTGTAAATAGTAATAAATAGTAATCGTATTTCAAACCTTTCTTTGCCTTCGTCTTCCTTTTCTTCACATCCGTGTCGTCTTAGTCTTTTCCCGATTGAATAGCGGTGGCGCGATACGGCCAACGTTTGGGTAAATCGGGTTTAGTCAGGGAACAACTGTTCGGCCGCGGTTATACCTCCGCTCGGTAAAAATACCATCCTAATCCACGGACCGCAACAAATTGGTGTCGGGGAGTGAGATACGAGGCCCGAAGCATGCTTAACGCGCTCAAAATTACAAGCAGCTGGAAATTGTTTTGTTTTTAAAGGAAAACCCGAATTTTGAAATCGCGCCATGGCTGGTCAAGGCGACGGGATGCCGGTGGGAGAGATAGACGGGGTGGAATCGACCCAGGACCTCGGGGAAATGTATATGGAGGAAGTGGTTGAGGGGGTATCAGGTGCACAAAATGGCGTCCTCGCGCACGTGGTTGTAGCGGCACCAAATTTTGCCGCGCCCGTGACGGAAGCAGCACCAAATTGCGCTGCGCACGTGGTCGCGGCAGCCGAGCCAGAAATGCCAGAGTACATGCGAGTCTTTATGATTCAAATGATGGCAAAAATGGATGCCCAAAATGATAAGCCCACCTGAGAGCAAAGAGAAATGAGTGAGCAATTGGGGGTAATGAGGGACGAAGCAAGGGGTACCGGTGAGGGATTAGGAAAAAAATTTGAGGGGTTAGACAATGGGATAAAAGAGGTAAAGAATGGGTTAACGGGGGTGGAAAATAGAATGGCTGCCCAGGAGAATCAGATAGAGGAGGTGAAAAATGGGTTAATGGGGTTAGAAAATAGAATGGAAGGCAAATTGCGGGAAAGAGGGGAGCAATCCGCCCGAGAAATTAAACAAATGGGAGAGCAGATAGAGGAGGTGAAAATCGGGGTAGAAACCAAATTGGATGCTCAGAGGGATGAATTGGGACAGATGAGGGTGGCATCTACAAAAGAGAGGGAGGAGATGAAAGAGGAGATACGACGAGGTGTAAGTGAGGAGGTCTCGGGGGTACGCGAGGAGGTAAAGCAAGGTGAAAAGCGTATAGAGAAAGAGGTGAGAAATGGAACGGCAAAGTTACAAGGGGGCATAGAGGACCTGACGGAGGAGGTGGAACAGCTGACGGAGGGACAGACGGAGTTAGTGGAGCAGGTTCAAAGGAACACTGCGGTACTAGGAGGGTTAAAGGCGACACAAAAAGAAATTTAAAATGACTTAATAGCGACACAGAGGCAATGTCAGATGGTACGTGAGGGAATGACAATGAGGTTGGACGAGGTGACAGAGGTAATGGAGACAAAGGACCGGCAGGTGAGGACGCACATAGAGACGGTCAAAATAGCCTTAGAGGACGAACTTGAGAAGACGCACCGGGAAATAAAAGAGGTGAAGCAAAAATTAGAGGAAGTGGAAGAAGAGGTGAGTGAAATTAAGAAGAGACGGACAGAAACTAAGAGAGAAATACAGGAGGAGGTGATGGAATATGTGCAAGGTCGGTGCTCAACTCATAATGGTGTGCTCACTAACCAAATAAAGAGTTTGCAGGTGGCGAAGGAGGTGCGGAGACGAGGTGCCAAGGTGAGTGGCGATATACGTGGAAATGTACATGATGTGAGGAAAGCTTCAGTCGGCTTGGGGGTTGATGTGGACCCGGGTGTTCGTGAGAGGCCGTTGGTGAAGTGTGCGACAGGTACGGTGTGCGAAAGAGGAGGTGTGCGAGAATGTCCGACTCTGGGGTGTGTGAGGAAAAAGTGCGCGCCGAGGAAAGAGTGTGCTGTCGAGAGTGAGTCGGTCGTAGCGCGTGTGCGAGGGAGCACATGGAAGCACGTAGTGAGGAGTGTTACAGAGGATGTAACGGAAGAGGGTGCGCGAGAAAGGTGTGTAACGGACAGGTGCATGGGGAAAGAGTGCGCTGTCAAGAGTAAGGGAGGATGCACACCTGTGGTGAGTGTTACGGAGGAAGTAACGGGAGAGTGTGCGCAAGAGAGTGCGCGAGAAAGGTGTGTAACGGACAGGTGCGTGAGGAAAGAGTGCGCTGTCGAGAGTAAGGGTGAGTGCGCTGTCAAGAGTGGAGGTGAGAGTAGTGAGAGTGACACGGAGCATGAGTTGGTTGTGACAGGTGAGCGAGGAAGTACACCTGGAATGGAAGGAAGCACACCTAGAATGGTAGAGCGTGTGTGGGAATGCACACTTGAGTTGGTAGTGAGGCACGTGGTTGGGTGTGCGAGTGAGAGCACACCTGTGATTGTCACAGAGGAGGTGACCGAGGAGGGAGTGCGAAGAGGTGTGTTGGTGAGGTGTGCGAACAACGAGAGTGTGCAAAGGTGTTCGGTGGTCAGGTGTGTGACCAAGTCTGTGAGCGGAATGAGTGTACCTGAGTGTGTTAGCGAAGGTGCAATGACGAGGAGCATGGGAACAGCTGGATGTATGAGCAAGGAACGGGCTGCGGGGTGTAAGCATGCAGGTGAGGCATCGACGGTAACCGGGTTAGCGGTTAGAGCGACTTATAGCCGAATCGGGCCCTCGGTGCGCGTCGGGCAGCTTCGCGTGCCGCGAGGACCAGCGGGGATCCGAACCACGGCGGGTTCGAAAGGACCGCCGTACGTGATCCACGCTGGGCCGCGTTTGGAACGGCCGCATCCGTGCTCCACTAGGCGGAGCGGGCAGCCCGATAGGAAGGGTCGTCATGGCGACCCCTTTTTGTTGAGACGTTCCGGCAGGTCGAGATCGGGCCATTGGATGGCTCCGTGCCGAGGTGGTGCGTGGGATCTCGGCCCGGGTAAACCTCCTTCCCTTCACCGAGTGTCGGACGCATCCAGCCGCCGGCACCAAACAACCCGCATTCATTGCTCGGCTTTACGAAGCCGGGCTGTGGAAGTGAATTGGCGCACCGAGGGGCATTAGCAAGTAGACTGTAATGATGAGGATAGTGGTCTGGACCCGAAATTAGAAAAACAAAATTTAATGATTGGCAAAGGATTGGCAGTAATGATTGGCAGATGATGGGTAGAGTGATTGGCAAATTTTTGATTGGCTGAAATTTGGTGAGCAAAATTTATAGTAAGAGATGCCCCATGTGATGGGATGGCAACTCTGTCATCCCTCACAGAGGGGGGCAAAGGAGCACTAGTTTTATGGGGTTGATGGCAGTGAAAACTAGCCCGGGAGGGTTAGGATATATCGTGTGTAGGGCCCTAGAGATTGACATTAGGTAACGTTAAGGTTAGGTAGTGACAGATACAGGTAGCTGGGGACGTAGGTAGATTAGTGTGGATGATAATGACGTGGGAGCGCAATAGTTTAAAGGGGCGACTGGGAAGCGCAAGTTTCAGAGGGGAGTAGTTAGATGAGATGATGCCGTGTGAGTGTTGGAGGTGTATTGCGAAGTGTAAGGAACAGGTGTGATTGCACAGGTGTGCAACTGGACAGGTGTGTGGAGCAGTGTATGAGTAAGAGTGATAGTGATAGTGATGTGTATTGTGTTGACCAAATGGTCCAGGGAGAAGGAGGGTGCAGGTGGCACCAGGTGTGAGTGCACAGGTTTGCACCAACAGGTGTGTGGAATACATGGAGTGCGGAATATATGGAGTATTGGAATGGATGGTCGTGGAGTGAGTATGATGGAAACTATGGAGTGGAGTGGATGGTGCGAAGGTGTGAATGGGGGAAGAGTGGACCCCCATCACGAATACCCGGGGCGGGTAGTGTAAGTGTTAGGTAGAGGGTATAGGTAAATTGTGGTTGGATATTGGCATCTGTGGTGCGGGTGGAAGAATGATGTTTGGATGGGTGCATTAGTGTTGTGGAAATGGCTGGGCGTGTAGCCTGTTAGTGTGTGTAGTTGGTTTGGGCACTCCACCACTGTGAGGATGTCGGCCAGGTGAGGCCGCAGGTGGGCTCTGGGAGCCGGTCGTAGTTGTTGTGGATGGGGCCCGAGGATCCGGAGGACGGACCCGGGTAGCCCAGTGCCAGAGGGCACCGAGTGGGGTGACAGAGCCAGGAGGGGCCTTCCCCAGTTAGTTAGGTTAGGGTGAGGAGCTAGGTAAGCTCGGGTGGCAACTGCAGTGGTGGAGGTGTGCAGGTGGGTAGACCTGCTGGGAGAGCTACACGTCACAGCCCAGAAATTGTGCAAGGGCACCGGGAGATGAATCGGGGGAGTGAGACCCCAAATTGAGCAGCACCACAGTTTGGACAATGGGAATTGGTTTTTAGAACCTATAGTGTAAGTTGGCCAATGGATTGGCAGGGAAAGACCCCGGGTAGTGTAAGGTGTGTTAATGTCATTTAGAGGATAGTTAGGATTGAAGTCTCCTCGCACCATCTACATGCACTCACCTGGGATGACGTACCTCCACACCATGCCATGTTTTGTTATTTTATTGTGCAGATGTTTGGTTTGTGAGACGCATCATGATGTGGGTGTGACATTGTGCTTGATGTTCCATCTCTCCCTCCTTATGAGGATTGATGACGAATTGGGTGATGGCAAATTTTGGCTAGAGGGATTGTGGAGACGAATTTGGTATAAGGGAAATATGGGAAGATGTGACAGTAGTGACGAATTTGTAAATGTGTAGATTTTGTACATATGGGGTAAGGGCAAGCAAGGGTAGTGTAGGTGACAGGGGGGTGACGTACGGTAGGGACGAGCTTTCTCACTTCGCTCTCCGTACGCATTTCGCCCTGCATTGCCTTGTTTGATGTGTACCCTTGTGACCTTACCCCTCGCTCATCTGTCTTCCCCCTTTTGTCTCCCACATGACCTGTGCGCCATTGGGCACCGAGGGGAGCGTGCGTGAGTCGGCCATTGTGCGCCCGGAACTCCCAGAACCAGCTGTCTGCATCGATGCACCACATTATGGACCACATGTCTGTGGCCGAGCACCACTGATGGACCCCATGGGTTGGGGCATGGCCCCTCTGCTGGAACCGGCCATGAGGGCCCGAAATCCTGCTGGCGGACCTTGATCACAGGGCACCGATGCCCCACAGGTGAACCACACGTAGTCGGCCCTGTGGGCCATAAATAAAGAAAATAACATGGACACGTTGGGTGCAAGTTTTAATGCAAATAGGCCGCCAGCAAAGGAAAAAGACATCTGGAAGAGAAATAATAATAGCCAGCAGAGGGAGCCGAAGAGCAAGAGACCACCTGCAGGGTTAGGGGTTGTTGGTTTATTTTTATTGATTAACTGTGGTGACTGCACCGATTGGTGCTTGAGGGTGTGTTGGTGCGTTATAGGTGCTTTCATGGTGCATTGATGCAGAGCAGACTGTCTCCCCCCCCAGAAAGAACAATTACAGGTCCTGGGTTAGTTTTGTAAATAAAAGTAGCGTCAATTGTAAATAATGCTCCCCACCGTCAGTGTATAGTTTGAAGACCATTCCGCAATTCGGTTAACTGTGGGCGTAAGTCTGTTAGGCAGGGTGCAATGGAGCAGCGGGACACATTTATTTATGTTTTAAAACTGTCGCACTCAGGGTCAGGTTAAAAGTAGAGGGAACTACACCTACGTGTCACACTAAATTTAAGTTGTAGGCCCGGGACGTGCCTAAGAGGAGGAGGGTGCAGTGTTGTGGATATGAGAATGGTTTTTTTTTTTTGTTGTTGTAGTGTAAATTGTTGTAAAGATCACCCTTTGTAAATGTCATGATCCTTGTAAATACCTCCGTAGTGTAAAGGTCAAAGGGCGTCTCGGTAGTTATTCCATGAAACACCACATTGCAGGACCCGATAAAACCCTTGTTCAGTAGCTTATATCTTATTATGTGTCTTAGGGTAAGGCCGTGTCTCCCATTAATTTAAAAACTCCATTGCACCAAGTGAAATAAGAGTAGATCCCCTTTCATTTCATTTCAATGGCCAACTGCATTTTGGGTGGTTTTCTTCAACCACCATTGGCCACGAGGCAAGGTTGGGGAAGAAAGGCGTGCCCGCCCATCGTCATCAAGGGCGGAGCCATAGGGTCGCGCGACCAACCAGGGCCGAGGTGAGCACACCGATGGGCGTGACCTGAAGGCCGGCGGCTTAATCGCTGGAGGCGTTATAAAAGCGCGGGCGCAAGAGTGATGAGGAGCGCGTAGAGAGGTCCATGACAAGAGCTGAGTTGGTCATCAGCGGTGGTCAGTGGTTGCGTTGAGTGGTTGCGTTGAGTTGTCGGTGGAGAAAGAGTGGTTGGACCAAGAAAGAGAGAGGAGAGAACCCGTCACGCCAGACCCCCCACCAGCGCGTCGGCTCCACCAAGCAGCTCCGACCCGTGATCCCGCGCATACGACAGGCTCGGTGGCATCAGCGGCCGTCGAGGTCCAGCCCGACGTCCCGTGCGGGATCAAGCTCCAGCCAGCTCCGTGCCGTCCTCCCCCTCCAGCCACACACCTCCTTCCAGCCAATCCACTCAGCAATTCCCTGCGTGAGTCTGTGTCTTCGTTTGTTCTGTCCTGGGTAGTAATTAAGCCTGTTAGGTAAGCTAGTATTTTCCCTGTGTCTCTAAAAGCTTCTGTATATTATTTTATTATCTTTCCTTTTCCTTGGTTACTTTGAGCCTGTAAATAGTAATAAATAGTAATCGTATTTCAAACCTTTCTTTGCCTTCGTCTTCCTTTTCTTCACATCCGTGTCATCTTAGTCTTTTCCCGATTGAATAGCGGTGGCGCGATACGGCCAACGTTTGGGTAAATCGGGTTTAGTCGGGGAACAACTGTTCGGCCGTGGTTATACCTCCGCTCGGTAAAAATAACATCCTAATCCGCGGACCGCAACAGTATAATGATGTAAAGATTAACTGATTAGATATTGGGGTCCCGAGGTCAAAGGTCAGAGGTAATGTCAAGTAAAAATGTGATAACTTGTGAACAGCTGAAGGGATTTAAATTAATACTTGGTACAGGTATATATAATGATGTAAACATAAACTGATTAAATTTTGGGGTCAAGAGGTCAAAGGTCAGAGGTCATGTCAGGTAAAAATGTGATAACTTGAGAACAGCTGAATGGATTTAAAGCAAACTTGGTACAAGTATTATTTTAAAAAACCACCTTTAGAGGCCATTTTTCCCTGCAAAGCGGGGGTTGGCCTTTTTCGGGGACCGTGGTTGTTGTTGTTTTTCGGTCCCCTTTTTGAAGCAATGTTTTACGGCCGGATGCCCTTCCTGACGCCAACCCTTTTTGCCGCCTTTAACGACAAACAGGGAATTACCAGTGAACTGGTACTCAATTAGCCGACCTCGGAAGGATGACAGGCTGAGATGACAGGCTGAGTCAACCCCCCTGGCGTTAATTCAGCGATCGACCGGGATTCGAACCCAGGATCCTAGGTATCCTAAGCCGGCACCCTAGCCACTAGCCCAACACCAGGGATCACAAGTATTATAATGATGTAATAATATGGGCGGAGGCATATCGGTAGACGTCGGCGTCGTGACATCAAAGAGTGTCGTTCTAGTTCACCATAACTCGACCAAGCTGTGTCCGATCAGAACAAAATTGCCCTTTCTATATAGTGTAGGGCATGACGAATTTATGTTTAATTTATATCATACCCCTCTTTGGCTGAAGGCCAGGTGTTAGACCCTTAGGTGTACTGAACTACCATTTAGGTTTTCCTCCCTCCTTTTTGTGGTATGTCTGAATAAAGGTGGCATGTCTGATTATATTATGCCACCGAGGTATAATATAACCACCGAGGACCACCGAGGCACTCGGAAACATGGTGGTGGGATGAGGAAGTTGGAAAGAGGATTGACGAGAAGAGGAAGAATTTCAAGGAGTGGCAGAAGGCGAAGGGTATGGGAGCAGAAAACGCAGAGCATGAAAGTTATAATAGTAAGGGCATTTTATGAGATATTTCACAAATCTGTTAACTAAATTGTTACCAAAAAATTTCTTCACCAATATGTTTGTAAAGGTGTGTAATAACATGTGTTAAAATGTTGAAGTTCAACTCCCGTGGGAAACCCAGAAAAAAAGCTGTTGAATTCGGGTACCGAAAAATTATTTTCGAGAATTTTTATTTTTTTTAATCGGCCCTTAAGTAACTTATGAGGGGTCAAATAAGGGTTTTCATGATTCTGAGTTGATTGTTAACATTTATATTTTCACTTTTACATTTACACACAAAGTAGCTTTTATTTCACATACATATATAATACTCAAGAGTTATTTCTCATTCACAATGTCAGAAGTTTCAACAGTCATTGTCTATGTCTTCTTCAGACTCAACAACATCATGACTGCAGTTTCTGCATGTAATGCCATTACAGACTCCACAGGCCGAGATGCACGTGACCCCATTCTTCTTGCAGCTGCATCGCCGGTTGCTGCAATCTCCATGACAATTACAGCTCGTGAACTGCAATAGCTCCTCAGGAGCCGTGGGGTCCAGTGTTGGAACTGGCTCATACCCATGCACACCTATTGTCCATCCATAGTCACTGGGGTTCAGAGACATGCTCTGTAGAAGGATCCAGTCTCGGGTCTGCAGGTAGGCACGGAGTGAATGTTGTGCAGCTGCACCCTCTGTTGGAGGTAGAGTCTCTGGTTTGATCACTCCTGCCGCTGCCCAGAGTGTGTCCCCTGGAGTGAGGAGTGGCTGATCATGAGCCAGGGAGGGGGAAAGCTCAGCGAGGGGGAGAAACATGATCGCGTTCGTTCCTATCTGTTTCCTGTTCGTAAATGGAATAATCTTTACTTCAGTTCCTCTCAGGATCTTAGCTTTGTCGAGTGCCTTCAACTTCACCTGGGGGAAAGCTGCTGTTGTCTGTGGATCTGGCAAAGGTGGTGCCAGAGAGGTGACTTCGATCCAACCCATTGAGTGAAAGGGAGTGTTTCTGTGAATAGAGACAATGTTTAAATCTATATTGTCTCCAACAAACTGAGTGACTGCATTGTTTGTTTCCCCAACCTCCATAAAGACCACCTGATCATTACTTGACAATTCACTTTCACTGGCTGGCACTTTGGCTGTCATCACTGATTGATCCTCAAGCGCAGCATCAACCGCAACCTCATCATTGATCTGTTCATCGGGTTCCTCCACAATGGTGTCAAGAGTGCCAGAAGTATCTGGAACATCATCTCCACTCCTACTATTAAGGAAGCAGTATTTGTAGTTTTGTGTCTCCGTGTAAGACTCAGTGTATCCCAGCCGGTGGAACTTGTTGAGCATCCATTTTGACCCAAATCTATGATCAAGTTGTATGGCAAGCCCCATTTGGTGTGGCAATACTCCAGACCGAGGTCGACAGGCCTTAATAAAATTCTGCCCCCAAACGGCAACTCTTTCGTCTGTCTTGACAATCGGTCTCAAGAACATCTGAAGGCTTGCAGGAACAAGTGTCAGCTGACTATCGATGTCAGTCATACTGTGTGTGGTGGGGTATGACTTTGGACCTAAATCAATCAAGGCAATATCATTGGATATGAACTTGAGTGCCGTCTTTATGATCTGAGTCTTCTCATCTCCATGGTCAAGATTAGCATGATGCACTCGCAGAATATTGTCGGTGCCATCTTTGAGACAGAGTACATCTGCCCTTCTTTCCTGTGTTGTGAAATACAAGGTGTCTTCGTATTTCACTAGAAGTTTTATCTTTAGCCAATGCTTTGAATAAGAAAGGCTCTTCTCTGGTGACTGATCAAACTCCTGCAGCTTTTCATGGACTTGGTCCATGTTCATTACCCCATGCTCTAATTCTGAGTCTAACCATTCGCAGAATTCAATAAAAACTGCCTCTCGCTCCTCATCAATACTCCCCTGTCCTCTCTTCCTTTTTCCTTCCTCATCAGTCTTGGACAAACTGTCACCTCTCGCAAACATAAGTTTGCATCGCAAATGGTACAGTGTTTCTTCTGCTACCAAGTCGTTGATCCCTTCCAGGCGTCCAGTGACTTCAGTGCCCCAGTCATCCCCGCGACTCCGTGCTGTCTTCAGCAAGCTTGCCTTCAGTGTATCTGCAGTCAAATTATCTGGCACTCTGTATTTCTTTCTAGCTTGTGCTGGATTATTTTTGTAGAGCTGGGCTGGTTGGTTGCAAAGAATGCATACATCCTTATACAGGAGGTCAACTGACTGTGATCTTCTAGAACTGCAGCCAGTTGATGAACTGAACTCACAAGTAGTGCGTCTTCTCTTCAACTTTGATGACTCTTTCTCTGCCTTTGATGCTTGAGCTGACTTCTTGGTGGTTGCAACAAAGTTGTTGTACAGATCATTTTTACACTTCTGGTGGTACCTCAGTTTTCCTTCCTTTTGAGCCTCCTTCATACGTTCCACAACAGTAACATTTTCGACAGTTTCTGCTTGTTTCAATAAAGTTGAGTATCCCTTTGGAGTTGCCTGTATGAGCCTTTCAGCTGGTGTATCCGAGCGTGCACAGATGAAGCAATTGAGCACAGGTGGAGTAACGTCTTCATCCATATTGCTAGACTCCATGTCCTGCAAAGTAGAAAATGAGATATATTTAGAAATTATTTTTCCACAAAGGAGTGTCTGTGGTGAAATATAAATGTTAACAATCAACTCAGAATCATGAAAAACCCTTATTTGACCCCTCATAAGTTACTTAAGGGCCGATTAAAAATTAAAAAAAATTCTCGAAAATAATTTTTCGGTACCCGAATTCAACAGCTTTTTTTTCTGGGTTTCCCACGGGAGTTGACCTTCAACATTTTAACACATGTTATTACACACCTTTACAAACATATTGGTGAAGAAATTTTTTGGTAACAATTTAGTTAACAGATTTTCATATGTTTCCCTTACTCTAAGGCAGCCAAGAAGGCTGCAAAGAAAGAGGTAGCAAAGGCGCAGGAGGCATGTAGGAAAATGTTCGGAGAAAGCTTGGATTCGGAAGAGGGTCAGAGAGGGGTGTTCAGGATTGCAAAGCAGATAGCGAAAGAGAGGTGTGATGTGATGGAGGTGAGTTGCTTGAAGGATGAAGTGGGACAAATCGTTGTGGACCCAGATGGAATTAAAGGAAGATGGAAATGATATATGGAAATGCTGTTGAATACAGAGAATGAATGGGATGGCAACATAGAGAGTAACCCAGTTTTAGGACCGGCAGAGAAGATAACTGAGAAGGAAGTTGAGGAAGCGATAAAAGCAATGAAGAGTAGAAAAGCGGGAGGGCCGACGGGAGTTGTGGGAGATATGTTGAAGGCAGCAGGAAGTTGGGGTGTGAAGAGAATGACAGAGATCTGTAATCTGGTGGTGAAACAAGACCGCATTCTAGTGGATTGGGAAATGAGTACCCTCATCCCTCTATACAAGGGGAAAGGTGACCCTCTGGACTGTGGCTCGTACCGAGCGATAAAGTTATTGGAGCATGGAATGAAGGTATTGGAAAGGGTGTTGGAGAGGAGGATAACGAAGAAGGTGAAGTTCGACGAAATGCAGTTTGGATTTATGCCAGGAAGAGGAACGACAGACGTGCTATTTATTGTGAGGCAGTTGCAGGAGAAGTACATGGAGAAGAGGAAGAAGTTGTTTCTTGGGTTTGTTGATCTGGATAAAGCATTCGATAGGGTTCCACGCGAAGTATTGACATGGGCATTGAGGAAGTTAGGAGTGGAGGAATGGTTGATCAGAGTAGTGATGGCAATGTACAAAAGAGCGCGCACAGCTGTAAGGACGAAGGACGGGAACAGTGGTGAGTTTGAGGTGAAGGTGGGAGTGCATCAGGGGTCGGTACTAAGTCCACTACTATTTGTAGCTGTGATGGAGGTGCTGGCTCAGAACGTCACGCGAAGTATTGATATGGGCGTTGAGGAAGTTAGGAGTGGAGGAATGGTTGATCAGAGTAGTGATGGCAATGTACAAAAGAGCGCGCACAGCTGTAAGGATGAAGGACGGGAACAGTTGTGAGTTTGAGGTGAAGGTGGGAGTGCATCAGGGGTCGGTACTAAGTCCACTACTATTTGTAGCTGTCATGGAGGTGCTGGCTCAGAACGTAAAGGAGGGTTTACCGTGGGAGTTGTTGTATGCAGATGATCTGGTGTTGATTGCGGAAAGTATGGATGGACTGAAGGAAAAGATGAACAAGTGGAAGGAATGTATGGAGACAAAAGGTCTGAAGGTGAATATAGGAAAGACGAAGGTGATGGCAAGTGGTAAAGCATGTGGTGAGGTGGAAAGAACTGGGAAGTGGCCATGTGCTGTGTGCAGGAAGGGTGTCAGAGTGAACACCATTCAATGTACAATGTGCGCTGAGTGGGTTCATCAAAAATCTAGTGGTCTGAGAGGGTCATTAACCAGTGTGGCAGCTACATTCAAATGTAAGGTGTGCACAGAGGAGGCTGCAGATGGAGGAAATGTTGAGTTGGATCTTGGAGACGGCGTGAAGCTGGAAGGTGTGAAAACATTTTGCTACCTCGGAGACATGCTGAATGGAGAAGGTGGATCAGACTCAGCAACAGTTGCAAGAGTGAGATGTGCATGGAAGAAGTTTCGGGAACTGAGTGGCGTGCTGATGAGGAGGGGAGTGTCGTTGAAGCTGAAGGGAAAGGTGTATGCTGCATGTGTGAGAAGTGTTATGATTTATGGGAGCGAGACATGGGTAATGAACTAAGAGCAGCAACGAAGGCTGGAAAGGGTGGAAATGCGAATGGTTCGGTGGATGTGCGGAGTATCGTTGAGAGAGAGGAAGACAAATGATGAATTGCGAAAGATGATGGGAATAGAGCCTGTGATTGATGCTGTGAAGAGGATCAGTTTGAGATGGTTTGGTCATGTGTTGAGGAAGGATGAAAGTGACTGGTTGAGAAGAGTGATGGAAATGAATGTAGAAGGAAGTAGAGAATGGGGAAGACCGAGAAAGACTTGGCTAAAGATGGTGGAAGAAGAAATGCGGGCAAGGGGGTTAACCAGGAGAGATGCAGAAAATAGGGCAAAATGGAGAAGATTGTCATGGGGTCCGCAAGGCTAACCCCCACTCTAGCAGGGAAAATGGCCTTAAAATGCATGTTGTGTTGTTGTTGTTGTTGTCTGATTATATTATACTTCATTTGTCCACCACTTTAGAGATGAAAGTTTAGTGGTGTCACTACAGTGCACATGATCTGAGATGCAAGGTAGACCAGTATTCATCTGGTATGTTGCAGGAGAAAACAAAAGGTCAAAAACTTTTGGAGGACAAAACAAAGAGCAAACTAAATGAGAATACAGAATAATAATGTTTATTTTTCACAATCGTGATTTATTTTCTGCGGTACATGTGAACAATAAGTGTACAGAATCTTGGCATTAACCCAAGCATGACTCCCACACCCTTGTCATGGCCGAGCAACTTAAAGCAGCACCAAAGAAAAAATAACATCTCCAGGGGACAAGTGGACGGGAAGACGTTCTGGGTTTGGCTTTGGGTTTTGCTCAACAAACAAAGCTCCAGCACAGACATCGAGCAAGGTGTCAACCCGATGAGATTAAAGTATTGTCACATGGAGAAGAAACAAAATTAAAATGTCAATGTTTTAATCATACGAGCGTTAATGTAACTAAACATGCTTGCCATTCGACGCTGTTATTTAATAGTCATGTTTTTTTATGTTGAGCAAATTTGATGACATACATAATTATATATACAGTATATGCCCCCAATACACTATATATATAGTCACGTGAAAAAGTAAGTAAACCCCATGTAAAGTTTTGACTTTTTCAACATATTTCAACATACAGCTATTTGATCTTAATTTCAACAATATTGATAGATAAAGGTGATATAATGTAACAAATATCACGAAACATTTACATTTTGTAGTCCATTGTATAATTTAAATAAACATAAATGCAAATTTCGCATGTGGAAAAAGTAAGTACACCCTTGGCTCTAATAGGTGGTATTGCCCCCTTTGGCAGAAACAACCTCAAGTAGGCGTTTCTTATAACTGTCTTCCAGTCTCTAACATCGACTGGGAGAAATTTTTGCCCACTCCTCCCTGCAGAATTCTTTCAGCTGTGCGATGTTTGAGAGGTTTCTTGCATGCACAGCTCGTTTCAAATCCCCCCACAACATCTCGATGGGATTTAAATCCGGGCTTTGATTTGGCCATTCCAGAACCCTCCATTTCTTTCTTTTCAGCCATTCCTTGGTGGATGTACTGGTATGTTTAGGGTCATTATCATGTTGCAAGGTCCACCTTCGGTTGAGCTTCAACTTTCCGACAGATGGCCTCACATTATCCTCAAGCACCCTCTGGTACAATGAAGAATTCATATTGGATTATATGATGGTGAGCTGCCCAGGCCCTGATGCAGCAAAGCTGCCCCAAACCATAATATTTCCACCACCATGCTTTACAGTTGGTATCAGGTTCTTGTGGTCAAATGCTGTCTTTGGTTTTCGGCAAACATGTCTTCTGGTACTGTGGCCAAATAGCTCTACCTTTGACTTATCTGTCCAGAGCACATTGTCCCAAAAGTGCTGGTCTTTGCCTAGGTGTTCATTGGCAAACTTTAGTCTTGCCCTGATGTTCTTTCTGGACAGCAAAGGTTTCCTCCTGGCACACCTCTCACGTAGATCAAATTTGTGCAGCCTCTTTCTAATGGTAGACTCCTGCACTTTGACATCAACAGTGGCAAGAGCTACCTGTAGGTCCAGTGATGACATTCTGGGGTTCTTCGAGACTTCTTTCAGCATCTTACGGTCTCCTCTCGGGCTGAACTTGCTGGGGTAGCCTGGCCTGAAAAAGTTGGCAGTTGTTTGGAATCTTCTCCACTTGTAGATGATCTTCCGTACAGTCGAATGATTGATTTCAAATTGTCTGGAGATCTTTTTAAATCCCTTCCCAGACTCGTAGGCATCTATAACCTTCTTTCTGAAGGCCTCAGAGAGCTCTTTTGATCTAGGCATGGTGACGCCGCACACTTCAACAACAAAGAGCAAACCAAACTAAATGTCTGAGGTTTAAATAAGACAGGTTCCTCCAAGATCCTCTCTAACGATGTTCTAATCATTTGCACCCGAGCTGGTGCACCTGATTCTAATTTTAGGTATTTGAAGTAGTGATAAATGTAGGGGTGCACTTACTTTTTCCACATGCGAAATTTGCATTTATGTTTATTTAAATTATACAATGGACTACAAAATGTAAATGTTTCATGATATTTGTTATATTATATCACCTTTATCTATCAATATTGTTGAAGTGAAGATCAAATAGCTGTATGTTGAAATATGTTGAAAAAGTCAAAACTTTACATGGGGTGTACTTACTTTTTCACGTGACTGTATATATATATATATATGTGTATATATATATATATATATATTGTTACGGTCCGCAGATTAGATGTTATTTTTTACCGAGCGGTGGTGTAGCCGCGGCCGAACAGTTGTTCCCCGACTAAACCCGATTCACCCGATTCACCCAAACGTTGGCCGTATCGCGCCACAGATACTCAATCTGGAAAACTCTAAAGTGACCGAATGCAAAGAGGAAGAAGAAGACGTACAGAAGAGTAACGGGGTTTATTATGTACACATACACAAGCAAGAAGAACAGTCACGATTATTTACAGGGGACATGAGACGCAGGCGACACAGTGCAAATTACTAGCTTATCTAACAGGCTTACTTTATACCCAGGACAGAACAAACGAAGACACAGACTCACGCGGGGAATTGTAGAGTGGATTGACTGAAAGGAGAGGAAAGTCCACTGGGTCCGGCAGCACGATCCGCACGTTCTGCAGCCGCCGTTCCTTCGCGGCCCTGTTCCGTACTGCCGTCCAGGCCCCTAAGCGGCTGGCGAGCGTTGTTGCTGCTGCTGCTGTAGACGCTGCCGCTGGCGAGCAAGGTGATGAATAGCAGGCTTTTGCGCTTCCCTGGATGACCTCTGCTTTTGGACCTCACAACTCAGCGTTGCTCTGACGACCCAGCTCTTTCCTTTGCACCTCACCACGCACTTCAGCTCAGCCTTGGACCTTTTTGCAACTCTCTTGGACTCATCTGCTTGTCTCTTTTCTCAGCCCATGTCATGTCTCCCTGGGGAACGCCCCGCGGCGGGTTATATAGGCCCCGCCCTTCACCCTTTTGCGAACCTCCCCCAAGCATTCTCTCTCCGCCCTCTCAAGCCAAACCCCTCGTTCTGGGTTGGATGAGCGGGGCCGACTTACTCCTCCCCTCTATGACGAGGTGGAGACCCGCCTTTCTTCCCCAACCCTGCCTCGTGGTCAATGGCGGCTTTGGAGGGGATGTAATTGCCAAATTGAGGCTTGGCCATTACGAAAGGGGAAATGGAGGTTTTTGGGAATGGGAATGAAGGGAATCTATCTCTTTTACTCGGTGCAATGGAGTGTCATTTTAATGGAAGACAAGGCCTTACTCTAAAACACATAATAAGATATAAGCTACTGAACAAGGGTTTTATCGGGTCCTGCAATGTGGTGTTTCATGGAATAACTACCGAGACGCCCTTTTTATCTTTACACAACTCCGGAGGCAGGAGGCGCAGAATAAACAATAATAATAATAAAGCACACAATAAAAAAAATACAGTCCTCATATCCGCAACACTGCACCCTCCTCCTCTTAGGCACGTCCCGGGCCTACAACTTTTATTTAGTGTGACACGTAGGTGTAGTTCCCTCTACTTTTAACCTGACCCTGAGTGCGACCGTTTTAAAACATAAATAAATGTGTCCCGTTGCTCCATTGCACCCTGCCTAACAGACTCACGCCCACAGTTAACCGAATTGCGGAATGGTCTTCAAACTACACACTGACGGTGGGGAGCATTATATACAGTTGACACTACTTTTATTTACAAGACTAACCCAGGACCTGTGATCGTTCTTTCTGGGGGGGGGGGGGGGGGGGGGACAGCCTGCTCTACATCGACGCACCATGAAAGCACCCAAAAACGCACCAATACACCCCCAAGCACCAAACGGTGCAGTCACCATTGTTCAATGAAAATAAAAACAACAACCCCTAACCCTGCAGGTGATCTCTTGCTCTTCGGCTCCCTCTGCTGGCTATTATTATTTCTTCCAGTTGTTGTCTTTTTCCTTTGCTGGCGGCCTATTTGCAATAAAATGCACCTAACGTGTCCGTTTTTATTTATTTATGGCCCACAAGGGCCGACTAGTGCGGTTCACCTGTGGGGCATCGGTGCCCTGTGGCCAAGGTCCGCCAGCAAGATTTCGGGCCTTCATGGCCGGTTCCAGCAGAGGGGCCATGCCCCAACCCATGGGGTCCATAAGTGGTGCTCGGCCACAGACGTGTGGTCCATAATGTGGTGCATCGATGCAGACAGCTGGTTCTGGGAGTTCCGGGCGCAAAATGGCGGACTCACGCACGCTCCCCTCGGCGCCCAATGGCGCACAGGTCATGTGGGAGACAAAAGGGGGGAAGAGACAGATCAGCGAGGGGTAAGGTCACAAGGGTACACATCAATAAGGCAATGCAAGGCGAAATGCGTACGGAGAGCGAAGTGAGAAAGCTCGTCCCTACCGTACGTCACCCCCCCTGTCACCTACACTACCCTTGCCCTTACCCCATATTTACAAAAATCTACACATTTACAAATTCGTCACTACTGTCACGTCTTCTCCATATTTCCCTTATACCAAATTCGTCTCCACAATTCCTCTATCCAAAATTTGCCATCATCAATTCATCATCAATGCTCATAAGGAGGGAGAGATGGAACACAAAGCACAATGTCACGCCCACGTCATGATGCGTCTCACAATCCAAAACATTTGCACATAAAAAATAATCAAAACATGGCATGGTGTGGAGTACCTGTCACCTCAGGTGAGTGGATGTAGATGGTGCGAGGAGACTTCAATCCTAACTATCCTCTAAATGACATTAACACACTTTACACTACCCGGGGTCTCTCCCTGCCAATCCATTGGCCAACTTACACTATGGGTTCTAAAAACCAATTCCCATTGACCAAACTGTGGTGCTTCTCAATTTTGGGTCTCACTCCCCCGATTCATCTCCCGGTGCCCTTGCACAATTTCTGGGCTGTGACGTGTAGCTCTCCCAGCAGGTCTACCCACCTGCACACCTCCACCACTGTAGTTGCCACCCGAGCTTACCTGCTCCTTACCTAACCTATCTAACTGGGGAAGGCCCCTCCTGGCTCTGTCACCCCACTCGGTGCCGTCTGGCACTGGGCTACCCGGGTCCGTCCTCCGGATCCTTGGGCCCCATCCACAACAACTACCGGCTCCCAGAGCCCACCTGCGGCCTCACCTGGCCGACATCCTCACAGTGGTGGAGTGCCCAAACCAACTACACACACTAACAGGCTACACGCCCAGCCATTTCCACAACACTAATGCACCCATCCAAACATCATTCTTCCACCCGCACCACAGATGCCAATATCCAACCACAATTTACCTATACCCTCTACCTAACACTTACACTACCCGCCCCGGGTATCCATGATGGGGGTCCACTCTTCCCCCATTCACACCTTCGCACCATCCACTCCACTCCACAACTTCCACCATACTCACTCCACGACCATCCATTCCAATACTCCATATATTCCACACTACCATTTATTCCATACACCTGTTCCTCATACCTGTTGTTGCACACCTGTGCACTCACACCTGGTGCCACCTGCACCCTTCTTCTCCCTGGACCATTTGGTCAACACAATACCCATCACCATCACTCATCCATACACTGCTCCACCCACCTGTTCAGTTGCACACCTGTGCAATCACACCTGTTCAATCACACCTGTTCACCATACACTTCCAATCCTCAAACACACGGCATCATCTCATCTAACTACTCCCCTCTGAAACTTGCGCTTCCCAGTCGCCCCTTTAAACTATTGCGCTCCCACGTCATTATCATCCACTCTAATCTACCTGCGTCCCCACTACAGGTGTCATTGTCACTACCTAACCTTAACGTTACCTAATGTCAATCTCTCTAGATCCCTACACACGATATATCCTAACCCACCCGGGCTAGTTTTTACTGCCATCAACCCCATAAGACTAGTGCTCCTTTGCCCCCCCGCTGTGAGGGATGGTGGATTGGCCATCCCCTCACATGGGGCATCTCTTACTATTAATTTTGCTCGTCCAATTTCCACAAATCAAAAATTTTCCAATTACTGCCAATTCTATTCACTTTTCTAAAAAAAAATTCAAATCACTATCACTATCACTATCACCATCATCACAGTCCGCTATATCCTAGCCTCGGTGCGTCATGACATCATTAAACTCGGCTTCGTAAAGCCGAGCAATGAATTCGGGTGTTTTGGTTGCCTGCAGGTTGAATCCGTCCGGCTTTCGGTTCAAGGGAGGTGGTTTGGTCGGGCCGAGATTCCACGCACCATCTCGGCGCGGCACCTTGCAGTCCCGGGTCCGATGGCTCAATCTCCCTCGGTCGGAACCCCGTCCCCACGAGGGGGCACCGTTCCGCTTCCTCCCACTCGCCCTTGAACCGGACCGGTCGCCTGGCCCGACAAGGCCCGGACTCGACCGTGCGGGGCGGGGCCTAGCCCGAATCGGCAACGACGCTTCGAAGAGAAACGACGCAGCTTCGATCCGCGCCGGGCCTCGCACCCAACAAAGGGCTCCTCGCACCGAGTGCTCGCATCGGCTATCCGTCGCTCTAACCGCTAACCCGGTTACCGTCGATGCTTCACCGGCATGGTCACACGCATACGCTACCCCTTTCACCCTCACAAAACCCGGCGTTCCAACGCCGCCCGTACATTCCACCAACGTACTCCCTGTTACACACCACACCTCTCGTGCACACTCGCTGTTCGCACACTCCCTTAACACACCTCGCGCACCGTCTTGCGCACTCTCCCTTGGTACGTACTCCGTACCACTCACCATGGGCGTGCACTCTTGCATCCACCCACTAACGCGCTCACATGGGCTCTCCCACACTCGCGCTACCACCAACTCAGGTGTGCTTCCTCGCACACCCTCAACCATTCCAAGCGTGCATTCTCGCACCCGCTCCACCACCAACTCACTCTCCGGGTCACTCTCACCCTCGCACGTACACTCCGTACACCCCGACGTGCATTCTCGCTCGCACTCGGTTTCACTCCCACACTTTATAACACATCCACTCGCCGACGCACACTTTTTTTCCACACGCGACCCTTCACCAACGCCCGGGTGCTTCCTTGATCCCAATCGCGCGACAATTCTCTTGTCGTTAAACATCCTCCTGCAAAATCTACCCGCACAATATACAGCACGACTCACCTGGGGGATTCCCTTCTCCACGCGCACCTGCAAACTCTTTATTTGGGTAGTGAGAACATCATGATTTGAGCAGGGACTTTGTACATATTCCATTTCTCCCTGCAATTCCCGGGCTACCTCCGTCGTCTCTTCAATTTTAATTGTACCCACTACTGCTTTGTCTTTATTCACCTCGACGACCGCTGGCTTTAATAAAACACCCTCCTCTACCTCAGCGGTCGCCGGCTGCTCCAAACCCCGTGTCGCGATTTCTACCCCGGTCCAGTTACCCGTGCTTTTCTCAACTTCGTTCAACCAGCGCTTCTCGACCCGCGTTACCTCGTCGTGCACCCCTGGGAACCTTTCGCCCACCATGCGATCTATGGTCTCCCCACATTTTTGCATGCGGTCACCCATTGTCCCCAATCTTGCCGATTCGCTCCATATCGGCCCTCATTCCGTTCGTTATTGCTCCCATTTGGCCCTCCAATTCGTTCCTCATTGCCCCCAATTGCTCATTCTGAACCTCCATCCGGTTCCCCAATTCATTCCTCAGGTCTTCACTTGTCTGGACCATGAGCGCCTTTATTTGTATCATAAAGAGGTCCCAATTCACCGGTGCTGCTATGGTCACGGGCGCCGCCAGATTTGGTGCCGCTGTAACCGCGTGCGCAAAGGCGCCATTTTGTGCGCCCGTAACCTCGTGCGCGAGAGCGCCATTTTGCGCGTCTGAAACCTCCGCAACCACATTGCCATTTTTCTCCTCCTCCCTTTCCTCCACATACATTTCCCCGAGGTCCTGGGTCAATTCCACCCCGTCTATCTCTCCCACCGACATCCCGTCGCCTTGACCAGCCATGGCGCGATTTCAAAATTCGGGTTTTGCTTTAAAACAACACAAATTTCCAGCAGCTCCAAATTTTGACCAAATTTTTTTCTAGATGTTTTTAAAATTTGGTTCGGGCCTCAAATCTCACTCCCAGACACCAACTTGTTACGGTCCGCGGATTAGATGTTATTTTTTACCGAGCGGTGGTGTAACCGCGGCCGAACAGTTGTTCCCCGACTAAACCCGATTCACCCGATTCACCCAAACGTTGGCCGTATCGCGCCACAGATACTCAATCTGGAAAACTCTAAAGCGACCGAATGCAAAGAGGAAGAAGAAGACGTACAGAAGAGTAACGGGGTTTATTATGTACACATACACAAGCAAGAAGAACAGTCACGATTATTTACAGGGGACATGAGACGCAGGCGACACAGTGCAAATTACTAGCTTATCTAACAGGCTTACTTAATACCCAGGACAGAACAAACGAAGACACAGACTCACGCGGGGAATTGCAGAGTGGATTGACTGGAAGGAGAGGAAAGTCCACTGGGTCCGGCAGCACGATCCGCACGTTCTGCAGCCGCCGTTCCTTCGCGGCCCTGCTCTGAACTGCCGTCCAGGCCCCTAAGCGGCTGGCGAGCGTTGTTGCTGCTGCTGCTGTAGACGCTGCCGCTGGCGAGCAAGGTGACGAATAGCAGGCTTTTGCGCTTCCCTGGATGACCTCTGCTTTTGGACCTCACAACTCAGCTTTGCTCTGACGACCCAGCTCTTTCCTTTGCACCTCACCACGCAGCTCAGCTCAGCCTTGGACCTTTTTGCAACTCTCTTGGACTCATCTGCTTGTCTCTTTTCTCAGCCCATGTCATGGCTCCCTGGGGAAGCCCCCGCGCGGGGTTATATAGGCCCCGCCCTTCACCCTTTTGCGAACCTCCCCCAAGCATTCTCTCTCCGCCCTCTCAAGCCAAACCCCCTCGTTCTGGGTTGGATGAGCGGGGCCGACTTACTCCTCCCCCTCTATGACGACGGTGGAGACCCGCCTTTCTTCCCCAACCCTGCCTCGTGGTCAATGGCGGCTTTGGAGGGGATGTAATTGCCAAATTGAGGCTTGGCCATTACGAAAGGGGAAATGGAGGTTTTTGGGAATGGGAATGAAGGGAATCTATCTCTTTACTCGGTGCAATGGAGTGTCATTTTAATGGAAGACAAGGCCTTACTCTAAAACACATAATAAGATATAAGCTACTGAACAAGGGTTTTATCGGGTCCTGCAATGTGGTGTTTCATGGAATAACTACCGAGACGCCCTTCTTATCTTTACACAACTCCGGAGGCAGGAGGCGCAGAATAAACAATAATAATAATAAAGCACACAATAAAAAAAATACAGTCCTCATATCCGCAACAATATATATATATATATATATATATTATATATATATATATATATATATATATATATATACAGTAGTGACCCCTAATTCCGAACGCCCCTCATCTCGAACTACTCTAATTCCGAACCGTAAATTCGAGAAAATTTTGTCCCTAATTCCGAATGTATTTCTATAACCGAACCGCCAACATAGCGTTAGCGTCGTTCATATTTCCCGCCCGCGAGCGTCGTTCATATTTCCAGTGCTGAAATTAGAGAACTGTGCTTCCATTGGTCTAAAACACAGGCCATTGTTGAAAACTGGCACCCTAATAAAGCAGTGGTTAACAGGAGCATTAACTTGAAAAGTTAAGAAAAGTCGCCAACACCAGGCAACTTTGGAGAGGTGGTTCTCTAAAGAAAGCAAGCCTTGTGAGCCCCAACCCTCTACAAGTGGTGTTAAGAGACAAAGAGAGCAAACACCAGAAGCACAGTCATCTGATGTTAGCTTGGAAGGTGCCTCACCTTCCAAGCAATAAAACCCTCTCCCTCCTTCCTCCTCTCCAGCTTCCACATGCACCATCAGAACTCTCCACTAAGGTAAATGCAGTTATTTTCATGTTAGTACATTTATTTCTTTTTTTTATTATTATTATTATTAGATATTTAGGGCAATTACTCATCTTATTTTACCTTGAATCATGTGTATTTGCAGTTAACAGTGTCTTGATAATGGGTTTTTGGGGTCCAGGAACGGATTAATTCACTTTCCATTATTTCTTATGAGGAAAATAGTTTCTAATTCCGAACTTTTCCCAATCCGAACTGCCGCTGGAACGAATTAAATTCGGATTTAGAGGTCCCACTGTATATATATATATAATATAGTATATATAGTATACTACTAGATATATATATATATACATATATATACTATATATACATACTGTATACATACATATATATATATACATACATATTACATATACATATATATATAATATACATACATATATATATAGTATCATATATATATATATATATTATATATATATATATATATAGTATATATATAGTTAGTATACGTATATATACGTATATATATATAATGGAGTATATATATTTATATATAGTTAAAGCGCGGCGTTACGCGCGCTGCTTTGCGAGCAAGGAGGTAGCGGACAAGCGGTAACTTATAAGCGGTCTTTATTTCAGGAGCTCCACTGGTAACACTAAGCTGCTCAGGGGGCTGCGCGCCCCGTGTAGTATCGTGAGGCCACGCCTCTCGTCCCTGGCGTGGCCCATCCCCACTTGGTGTGCGGGGTGATGTCACCACGTCAGTGCTTTCGTGTGTCCGCCACACGCGCCCCCCCAGAATCCCCGGCGGCACCTGAAGGGTCAGTTTGCGGGGGCAAACGGAATGACCCGGCCGAGAGCGCCCCCTGGCGACTGCGGGCGTCTGGATGGCAGGGATGCCATCTGGGATGCCGGTGCCGGCTGCAGGTACCGGGGGGGCGGCGTGGCGGCGGGGCTGGGCGGCCGGTGCCGGGGTCCGCGCCGCCAGGTGCGGGGCCCCGACGCAGGGGGGGTCAGGCCACTGGCGGTGGTATGTCGCACGGGGTGGCGGAGGTGTGGGCCGGCTTGAGGCGGTCTACAGAAACGCGGTCAGGGAGTACCGCCGATGTCCAGGGTGAAGTGCTTCGCCCCGGGGTCTCCAGCACGCGGGAAAGGCCCGTCGTACGGGGGGCCGCAGTGGTGTCCGGTGGGCATCGTGGCGGACGAAGACGTACGTACCGCTGTGTCGAAGGCTCCGGGGGCGGACGTGCGTCGGTGGGGTGCCCGTGGCATGCCGTGTGGCACCGGGGCGAACCTCTGGCGCGGTCTCTTGCAGAGCGGAGCGCGTGCTGTGCCGCGGACCATGGTGCTCGTGGAGTCGGGGAGGAACTCGCCCGGCACCCGCAGCGGTTGCCCGAAGACCCCCGACACTCCGCCGCGGGATGCCGGGCAGGTCCTGCCTTGGGCGCCGTCCGAGGGCCCCGGAGCAGGACCCAGGGGAGCCTGGTCGACCCAGCCGCCGTCGCGGAGGGTGGCCCGGAGCGCGGGCCTTCAATGAGCGGTGAAATCGCTCACGAGGGCCGTTAGCCTGGGGGTGGTAGGCCATGGCTCGGTGCAGCCGGACCCCGAGCGCCCCTGCGCGGACGCCCCCCAGAGCTCCGAGGTGAACTGGGGGCCGCGGTCCGTGAGCGAGATGTCTGAGGGGGGCGCCGAACCAGGCGACCCAGGGTGGCGATGAAAGCCTGCGCGACAGTCGGCCGCCGTCGTCGACGCCAAGGGCACGGCCTCCGACAAACCGGGTGGTGCGGTCCCACCATGGTGAGGGACGTGGGTGAAACCCCCGTGAGGGGGGGCAGAGGTCCCACCAGGTCCACGTGGATGTGGTCAAACCGGCGTTCCGGCACCTGGCACGCGAGGCACGTCCTGGCCCAGCCGCGGACGGGCCTCAGGAGGCCATGCCAGACGAACTTGTCAGCGATCAACCTTTGGGAGGGCCCTCGGCGCTCCGGGTGGGACAGGCCGTGGATGGCGTCAAACACCTGGCGCTGCCAGCCCGCGGCCACGATGGGGCCGAGGGACGGCCCGAGGGAGACGTCGCACTAGAGGGCCGCGCCCGCGACCGTCGAACGGCACCTCGGTGACGGCGGAGGCCCGTGACGGCGGTCCGCAAGGCCTGGACGTCGGGGGTCAGCCGGCCCTGGTCCGCTGCCATCCGGGCATAGTCGATGCCGAGGTTGGACTGCGTGGGGCGACGGCCCGGGAAAGGCAATCCGCCACCGGGTTGTCCTTCCCCGCGACGTGCCGGATGTCCGTCGTGTACTCGGACACGGCCGAGAGGTGACGCTGCTGCGCGGGCCGACCACGGCTCGGTGACCTTGCCCATCGCGAAGATCAGTGGCTTGTGGTCGACGAAGGCCGTGAACGCACGGCCCTCGAGCAGATGGCGGAAGTGCC
>NC_136269.1:35210229-35281229 GCF_964187855.1 Myxine glutinosa | reverse complement strand
AAATGGCCTCTAAACGGTGGTTTTTACACCATTTCTGGATCTGATGACTTGCCAGTAACCATTTTGTAAAAATGAATGTGCAGCATCTAACTCAATATGTCGAAATGTCACACACATCCATGCCCGTGGGATTCCCACGGGTGACCCCGCAAGTTTGCATTGACGTTCGTCGATGGACTCGTTCGCCCGTCTCATTCGTTTTCTTGCTGCATCCTGTTCAAGTCTGCGTTCTTCATCGATCGTCTCATTCATTTTGGAAATAGAAGTTTCCACGCAGCGCATGAATTGTCACGATCCTCAAGAGGAATTTGTCTCGTAATCATCAAATGATAAATGGCAAGTAAATTATATTGTGGAAAATTAAAGATTTCAAATAAACCTATTTAAAGTGTATTCGCACATAACTAATTTTAAAAAACGAAGAAATATCTCTCGGTAATTTCCTGAAACATATTTTACTTCCGGCTAATAATGTTGAATTAAATAAAAACGAAGAAATATATGTCGGCATCATTGTTGACGTTTTTGTGACGACTGTCATCAAACGAAAAAGTAATATATCTTAACGGAAAAGCAAAAGCGAATTTTTAATATATATCGACACGTTGCCGTCGGTGTCATGTTGGGCGGTGTATGATACACCATGACGCGATTTTTAAAAATATATCTCTGCATTTTCCCGCGTGTGTGGAATGTTCTCAATTATTGCTGACACCGAGTCCAAAACCATCGATAAAAATGAAATCATATGGTGAGTTAGATTGGAGATAAAGGCGTGAGAGAGACTCAATGGCCTTGAAGTTGAAGTTACAGGCGTTTGAGAATTCATTTCGTTCTATAAACGGCAACTTTCATTGGATTTCCTTCCCGTTTTTTTTCAACCGAGTCGAAAACTATGTTAGCGACTGTGAAAAATGAAATGATATATCGAATTTTTAATATGTATCGACACGTTGCCGTCGGTGTCATGTTAGGCGGTGTATGATACACCATGACGCGATTTTAAAAAATATATCTGCATTTTCCCGCGTGTGTGGAATGTTCTCAATTATTGCTGACACCGACTCTAAAACCATCGATAAAAATGAAATCATATGGTGAGTTAGATTGGAGATAAAGGCGTGAGAGAGACTCAATGGCCTTGAAGTTACAGGCATTTGAGAATTCATTTCGTTCTATAAACGGCAACTTTCATCGGATTTTCTTCTCGTTTTTTTTCAACCGAGTCTAAAACTATGTTAGCGACTGTGAAAAATGAAATGATATATCGAATTTAAAATAGATATCGACACATTGCCGTCGGTGTCATGTTGGGCGGTGTATGATACACCATGACGCGATTTTAAAAAATATATCTCTGCATTTTCCCGCGTGTGTGGAATGTTTGTGGAAAATTAAAGATTTCAAATAAACCTATTTAAAGTGTATGCGCACATAACTAATAAAAAAAACGAAGAAATATCTCTCGGTAATTTCCTGAAACATATTTTACTTCCGGCTAATATGTTGAATGAAATAAAAACGAAGAAATATATGTCGGCATCATTGTTGACGTTTTTGTGACGACTATCATCAAACGAAATAGTAATATATCATAACGGAAAAGCAAAAGCGAATTTTTAATATATATCGACACATTGCCGGCGGTGTCATGTTGGGCGGTGTATGATACACCATGACGCGATTTTAAAAAATATATCTCTGCATTTTCCCGCGTGTGTGGATTGTTCTCAATTATTGCTGACACCGAGTCTAAAAGTAAAACCATCGATAAAAATGAAATCATATGGTGAGTTAGATTGGAGATAAAGGCGTGAGAGAGACTCAATGGCCTTGAAGTTACAGGCCTTTGAGAATTCATTTCGTTCTATAAACGGCAACTTTCATCGGATTTTCTTCCCGTTTTTTTTCAACCGAGTCTAAAACTATGTTAGCGACTGTGAAAAATGAAATGATTTATCGAATTTGATTTGAAATAAAACTGGGGGAGAGCAAGACACCACGGGCCTACAAAACAGGACTCAAAGCTATGCGAGTTAATAAAATGGTGGATATTTGTTTATAGCCACTCCCAGAATGGGTGGAGCTATGGGTGGAGCTACTCTGCAAACCGAGTAAGCCACACCCCGGACAGACACCCAACAGATAGACAGACAGACAGACAGAATCATCTACGGCTATTATAATATAGACTAGCGGGGTCACCCGTGGGATTCCCACGGGTGACCCCGCAAGTTTGCATTGACGTTCGTCGATGGACTCGTTCGCCCGTCTCATTCGTTTTCTTGCTGCATCCTGTTCAAGTCTGCGTTCTTCATCGATCGTCTCATTCATTTTGGAAATAGAAGTTTCCACGCAGCGCATGAATTGTCACGATCCTCAAGAGGAATTTGTCTCGTAATCATCAAATGATAAATGGCAAGTAAATTATATTGTGGAAAATTAAAGATTTCAAATAAACCTATTTAAAGTGTATTCGCACATAACTAATTTTAAAAAACGAAGAAATATCTCTCGGTAATTTCCTGAAACATATTTTACTTCCGGCTAATAATGTTGAATTAAATAAAAACGAAGAAATATATGTCGGCATCATTGTTGACGTTTTTGTGACGACTGTCATCAAACGAAAAAGTAATATATCTTAACGGAAAAGCAAAAGCGAATTTTTAATATATATCGACACGTTGCCGTCGGTGTCATGTTGGGCGGTGTATGATACACCATGACGCGATTTTTAAAAATATATCTCTGCATTTTCCCGCGTGTGTGGAATGTTCTCAATTATTGCTGACACCGAGTCCAAAACCATCGATAAAAATGAAATCATATGGTGAGTTAGATTGGAGATAAAGGCGTGAGAGAGACTCAATGGCCTTGAAGTTGAAGTTACAGGCGTTTGAGAATTCATTTCGTTCTATAAACGGCAACTTTCATTGGATTTCCTTCCCGTTTTTTTTCAACCGAGTCGAAAACTATGTTAGCGACTGTGAAAAATGAAATGATATATCGAATTTTTAATATGTATCGACACGTTGCCGTCGGTGTCATGTTAGGCGGTGTATGATACACCATGACGCGATTTTAAAAAATATATCTGCATTTTCCCGCGTGTGTGGAATGTTCTCAATTATTGCTGACACCGACTCTAAAACCATCGATAAAAATGAAATCATATGGTGAGTTAGATTGGAGATAAAGGCGTGAGAGAGACTCAATGGCCTTGAAGTTACAGGCATTTGAGAATTCATTTCGTTCTATAAACGGCAACTTTCATCGGATTTTCTTCTCGTTTTTTTTCAACCGAGTCTAAAACTATGTTAGCGACTGTGAAAAATGAAATGATATATCGAATTTAAAATAGATATCGACACATTGCCGTCGGTGTCATGTTGGGCGGTGTATGATACACCATGACGCGATTTTAAAAAATATATCTCTGCATTTTCCCGCGTGTGTGGAATGTTTGTGGAAAATTAAAGATTTCAAATAAACCTATTTAAAGTGTATGCGCACATAACTAATAAAAAAAACGAAGAAATATCTCTCGGTAATTTCCTGAAACATATTTTACTTCCGGCTAATATGTTGAATGAAATAAAAACGAAGAAATATATGTCGGCATCATTGTTGACGTTTTTGTGACGACTATCATCAAACGAAATAGTAATATATCATAACGGAAAAGCAAAAGCGAATTTTTAATATATATCGACACATTGCCGGCGGTGTCATGTTGGGCGGTGTATGATACACCATGACGCGATTTTAAAAAATATATCTCTGCATTTTCCCGCGTGTGTGGATTGTTCTCAATTATTGCTGACACCGAGTCTAAAAGTAAAACCATCGATAAAAATGAAATCATATGGTGAGTTAGATTGGAGATAAAGGCGTGAGAGAGACTCAATGGCCTTGAAGTTACAGGCCTTTGAGAATTCATTTCGTTCTATAAACGGCAACTTTCATCGGATTTTCTTCCCGTTTTTTTTCAACCGAGTCTAAAACTATGTTAGCGACTGTGAAAAATGAAATGATTTATCGAATTTGATTTGAAATAAAACTGGGGGAGAGCAAGACACCACGGGCCTACAAAACAGGACTCAAAGCTATGCGAGTTAATAAAATGGTGGATATTTGTTTATAGCCACTCCCAGAATGGGTGGAGCTATGGGTGGAGCTACTCTGCAAACCGAGTAAGCCACACCCCGGACAGACACCCAACAGATAGACAGACAGACAGACAGAATCATCTACGGCTATTATAATATAGATAGATAGTAATAGTAATAGTATATATATATACTAGCGGGGTCACCCGTGGGATTCCCACGGGTGACCCCGCAAGTTTGCATTGACGTTCGTCGATGGACTCGTTCGCCCGTCTCATTCGTTTTCTTGCTGCATCCTGTTCAAGTCTGCGTTCTTCATCGATCGTCTCATTCATTTTGGAAATAGAAGTTTCCACGCAGCGCATGAATTGTCACGATCCTCAAGAGGAATTTGTCTCGTAATCATCAAATGATAAATGGCAAGTAAATTATATTGTGGAAAATTAAAGATTTCAAATAAACCTATTTAAAGTGTATTCGCACATAACTAATTTTAAAAAACGAAGAAATATCTCTCGGTAATTTCCTGAAACATATTTTACTTCCGGCTAATAATGTTGAATTAAATAAAAACGAAGAAATATATGTCGGCATCATTGTTGACGTTTTTGTGACGACTGTCATCAAACGAAAAAGTAATATATCTTAACGGAAAAGCAAAAGCGAATTTTTAATATATATCGACACGTTGCCGTCGGTGTCATGTTGGGCGGTGTATGATACACCATGACGCGATTTTTAAAAATATATCTGCATTTTCCCGCGTGTGTGGAATGTTCTCAATTATTGCTGACACCGAGTCCAAAACCATCGATAAAAATGAAATCATATGGTGAGTTAGATTGGAGATAAAGGCGTGAGAGAGACTCAATGGCCTTGAAGTTGAAGTTACAGGCGTTTGAGAATTCATTTCGTTCTATAAACGGCAACTTTCATTGGATTTCCTTCCCGTTTTTTTTCAACCGAGTCGAAAACTATGTTAGCGACTGTGAAAAATGAAATGATATATCGAATTTTTAATATGTATCGACACGTTGCCGTCGGTGTCATGTTAGGCGGTGTATGATACACCATGACGCGATTTTAAAAAATATATCTGCATTTTCCCGCGTGTGTGGAATGTTCTCAATTATTGCTGACACCGACTCTAAAACCATCGATAAAAATGAAATCATATGGTGAGTTAGATTGGAGATAAAGGCGTGAGAGAGACTCAATGGCCTTGAAGTTACAGGCATTTGAGAATTCATTTCGTTCTATAAACGGCAACTTTCATCGGATTTTCTTCTCGTTTTTTTTCAACCGAGTCTAAAACTATGTTAGCGACTGTGAAAAATGAAATGATATATCGAATTTAAAATAGATATCGACACATTGCCGTCGGTGTCATGTTGGGCGGTGTATGATACACCATGACGCGATTTTAAAAAATATATCTCTGCATTTTCCCGCGTGTGTGGAATGTTTGTGGAAAATTAAAGATTTCAAATAAACCTATTTAAAGTGTATGCGCACATAACTAATAAAAAAAACGAAGAAATATCTCTCGGTAATTTCCTGAAACATATTTTACTTCCGGCTAATATGTTGAATGAAATAAAAATGAAGAAATATATGTCGGCATCATTGTTGACGTTTTTGTGACGACTATCATCAAACAAAATAGTAATATATCATAACGGAAAAGCAAAAGCGAATTTTTAATATATATCGACACATTGCCAGCGGTGTCATGTTGGGCGGTGTATGATACACCATGACGCGATTTTAAAAAATATATCTGCATTTTCCCGCGTGTGTGGAATGTTCTCAATTATTGCTGACACCGACTCTAAAACCATCGATAAAAATGAAATCATATGGTGAGTTAGATTGGAGATAAAGGCGTGAGAGAGACTCAATGGCCTTGAAGTTACAGGCATTTGAGAATTCATTTCGTTCTATAAACGGCAACTTTCATCGGATTTTCTTCTCGTTTTTTTTCAACCGAGTCTAAAACTATGTTAGCGACTGTGAAAAATGAAATGATATATCGAATTTAAAATAGATATCGACACATTGCCGTCGGTGTCATGTTGGGCGGTGTATGATACACCATGACGCGATTTTAAAAAATATATCTCTGCATTTTCCCGCGTGTGTGGAATGTTTGTGGAAAATTAAAGATTTCAAATAAACCTATTTAAAGTGTATGCGCACATAACTAATAAAAAAAACGAAGAAATATCTCTCGGTAATTTCCTGAAACATATTTTACTTCCGGCTAATATGTTGAATGAAATAAAAACGAAGAAATATATGTCGGCATCATTGTTGACGTTTTTGTGACGACTATCATCAAACGAAATAGTAATATATCATAACGGAAAAGCAAAAGCGAATTTTTAATATATATCGACACATTGCCAGCGGTGTCATGTTGGGCGGTGTATGATACACCATGACGCGATTTTAAAAAATATATCTCTGCATTTTCCCGCGTGTGTGGATTGTTCTCAATTATTGCTGACACCGAGTCTAAAAGTAAAACCATCGATAAAAATGAAATCATATGGTGAGTTAGATTGGAGATAAAGGCGTGAGAGAGACTCAATGGCCTTGAAGTTACAGGCCTTTGAGAATTCATTTCGTTCTATAAACGGCAACTTTCATCGGATTTTCTTCCCGTTTTTTTTCAACCGAGTCTAAAACTATGTTAGCGACTGTGAAAAATGAAATGATTTATCGAATTTGATTTGAAATAAAACTGGGGGAGAGCAAGACACCACGGGCCTACAAAACAGGACTCAAAGCTATGCGAGTTAATAAAATGGTGGATATTTGTTTATAGCCACTCCCAGAATGGGTGGAGCTATGGGTGGAGCTACTCTGCAAACCGAGTAAGCCACACCCCGGACAGACACCCAACAGATAGACAGACAGACAGACAGAATCATCTACGGCTATTATAATATAGACTAGCGGGGTCACCCGTGGGAATCCCACGGGCATGGATGTGTGTGACATTTCGACATATTGAGTTATATGCTGCACATTCATTTTTACAAAATGGTTACTCTCAAGGCATCAGATCCAGAAATGGTGTGAATTTAGTTATTTCACATAATATGTGACCCCTCACTCCTCTCCACCTGACACTCTCCTGTCTCCACCTGACACTCTCCTGTCTCCACCTGACACTCTCCTCTCTCCACCTAGCACTCCTCTCCTCTCCAAACCCTCACATCCCTCTCCTTTCCAATCCCTCACCTCTCCAATCCCTCACACTCCTCTCCTCTCCAATCCTTCACACGCCTCTCCAATCGCGCCTCACACTCCTCTCCAATCGCGCCTCACACTCCTCTCCAATCGCGCCTCACACTCCTCTCCAATCGTGCCTCACACTCCTCTCCAATCGTGCCTCACACTCCCCTCCAATCACTCCTCTCCAATCGTGCCTCACACTCCTCTCCAATCACGCCTCACACTCCTCTCCAATCGTGCCTCACACTCCTCTCCAATCGCGCCTCACACTCCTCTCCAATCGCGCCTCACTCGCCTCTCCAATCGGCTTTCCCCGTCTCGTTTCTCTCCTTTTTCTCCCGTCTCGTTCTTTTTCTTGCTCCAAATCGGCCCGTCGGAATCGGAAATCGGCCCGTCTCGCCCGTCGGCCCGTCGGAATCGGAAATCGGCCCGTCTTGCTTTTGTGCTTGTGCGTAAATAAATTGTGTTCATGACACCATTTCTGGTGTTGGGCTAGCGGCTAGGGTGCCGGCTTAGGATCCTGGGTTCGAATCTCGGTCGATCGCCGAATTAATGCCAGGGGGGTTGACTCAGCCTGTCATCCTTCCGAGGTCGGCTAATTGAGTACCAGTTCACTGGTAATTCCCTGTTTGTCGTTGAAGGCGGCAAAAAGGGTTGGCGTCAGGAAGGGCATCCGGCCGTAAAACATTGCTTCAAAAAGTGGACAAAAAAACAACAACTACCACGGTCCCCGAAAAGGCCAACCCCCGCTTTGCGGGGAAAAATGGCCTCTAAACGGTGGTTTTTACACCATTTCTGGATCTGATGACTTGCCAGTAACCATTTTGTAAAAATGAATGTGCAGCATCTAACTCAATATGTCGAAATGTCACACACATCCATGCCCGTGGGATTCCCACGGGTGACCCCGCAAGCTTGCATTGACGTTCGTCGATGGACTCGTTCGCCCGTCTCATTCGTTTTCTTGCTGCATCCTGTTCAAGTCTGCGTTCTTCATCGATCGTCTCATTCATTTTGGAAATAGAAGTTTCCACGCAGCGCATGAATTGTCACGATCCTCAAGAGGAATTTGTCTCGTAATCATCAAATGATAAATGGCAAGTAAATTATATTGTGGAAAATTAAAGATTTCAAATAAACCTATTTAAAGTGTATTCGCACATAACTAATTTTAAAAAACGAAGAAATATCTCTCGGTAATTTCCTGAAACATATTTTACTTCCGGCTAATAATGTTGAATTAAATAAAAACGAAGAAATATATGTCGGCATCATTGTTGACGTTTTTGTGACGACTGTCATCAAACGAAAAAGTAATACTGTATATCTTAACGGAAAAGCAAAAGCGAATTTTTAATATATATCGACACGTTGCCGTCGGTGTCATGTTGGGCGGTGTATGATACACCATGACGCGATTTTTAAAAATATATCTCTGCATTTTCCCGCGTGTGTGGAATGTTCTCAATTATTGCTGACACCGAGTCCAAAACCATCGATAAAAATGAAATCATATGGTGAGTTAGATTGGAGATAAAGGCGTGAGAGAGACTCAATGGCCTTGAAGTTGAAGTTACAGGCGTTTGAGAATTCATTTCGTTCTATAAACGGCAACTTTCATTGGATTTCCTTCCCGTTTTTTTTCAACCGAGTCGAAAACTATGTTAGCGACTGTGAAAAATGAAATGATATATCGAATTTTTAATATGTATCGACACGTTGCCGTCGGTGTCATGTTAGGCGGTGTATGATACACCATGACGCGATTTTAAAAAATATATCTGCATTTTCCCGCGTGTGTGGAATGTTCTCAATTATTGCTGACACCGACTCTAAAACCATCGATAAAAATGAAATCATATGGTGAGTTAGATTGGAGATAAAGGCGTGAGAGAGACTCAATGGCCTTGAAGTTACAGGCATTTGAGAATTCATTTCGTTCTATAAACGGCAACTTTCATCGGATTTTCTTCTCGTTTTTTTTCAACCGAGTCTAAAACTATGTTAGCGACTGTGAAAAATGAAATGATATATCGAATTTAAAATAGATATCGACACATTGCCGTCGGTGTCATGTTGGGCGGTGTATGATACACCATGACGCGATTTTAAAAAATATATCTCTGCATTTTCCCGCGTGTGTGGAATGTTTGTGGAAAATTAAAGATTTCAAATAAACCTATTTAAAGTGTATGCGCACATAACTAATAAAAAAAACGAAGAAATATCTCTCGGTAATTTCCTGAAACATATTTTACTTCCGGCTAATATGTTGAATGAAATAAAAACGAAGAAATATATGTCGGCATCATTGTTGACGTTTTTGTGACGACTATCATCAAACGAAATAGTAATATATCATAACGGAAAAGCAAAAGCGAATTTTTAATATATATCGACACATTGCCGGCGGTGTCATGTTGGGCGGTGTATGATACACCATGACGCGATTTTAAAAAATATATCTCTGCATTTTCCCGCGTGTGTGGATTGTTCTCAATTATTGCTGACACCGAGTCTAAAAGTAAAACCATCGATAAAAATGAAATCATATGGTGAGTTAGATTGGAGATAAAGGCGTGAGAGAGACTCAATGGCCTTGAAGTTACAGGCCTTTGAGAATTCATTTCGTTCTATAAACGGCAACTTTCATCGGATTTTCTTCCCGTTTTTTTTCAACCGAGTCTAAAACTATGTTAGCGACTGTGAAAAATGAAATGATTTATCGAATTTGATTTGAAATAAAACTGGGGGAGAGCAAGACACCACGGGCCTACAAAACAGGACTCAAAGCTATGCGAGTTAATAAAATGGTGGATATTTGTTTATAGCCACTCCCAGAATGGGTGGAGCTATGGGTGGAGCTACTCTGCAAACCGAGTAAGCCACACCCCGGACAGACACCCAACAGATAGACAGACAGACAGACAGAATCATCTACGGCTATTATAATATAGATAGATAGTAATAGTAATAGTATATATATATACTAGCGGGGTCACCCGTGGGAATCCCACGGGCATGGATGTGTGTGACATTTCGACATATTGAGTTATATGCTGCACATTCATTTTTACAAAATGGTTACTGGCAAGTCATCAGATCCAGAAATGGTGTGAATTTAGTTATTTCACATAATATGTGACCCCTCACTCCTCTCCACCTGACACTCTCCTGTCTCCACCTGACACTCTCCTGTCTCCACCTGACACTCTCCTCTCTCCACCTAGCACTCCTCTCCTCTCCAAACCCTCACATCCCTCTCCTTTCCAATCCCTCACCTCTCCAATCCCTCACACTCCTCTCCTCTCCAATCCTTCACACGCCTCTCCAATCGCGCCTCACACTCCTCTCCAATCGCGCCTCACACTCCTCTCCAATCGCACCTCACACTCCTCTCCAATCGTGCCTCACACTCCTCTCCAATCGTGCCTCACACTCCCCTCCAATCACTCCTCTCCAATCGTGCCTCACACTCCTCTCCAATCACGCCTCACACTCCTCTCCAATCGTGCCTCACACTCCTCTCCAATCGCGCCTCACACTCCTCTCCAATCGCGCCTCACTCGCCTCTCCAATCGGCTTTCCCCGTCTCGTTTCTCTCCTTTTTCTCCCGTCTCGTTCTTTTTCTTGCTCCAAATCGGCCCGTCGGAATCGGAAATCGGCCCGTCTCGCCCGTCGGCCCGTCGGAATCGGAAATCGGCCCGTCTTGCTTTTGTGCTTGTGCGTAAATAAATTGTGTTCATGACACCATTTCTGGTGTTGGGCTAGCGGCTAGGGTGCCGGCTTAGGATCCTGGGTTCGAATCTCGGTCGATCGCCGAATTAATGCCAGGGGGGTTGACTCAGCCTGTCATCCTTCCGAGGTCGGCTAATTGAGTACCAGTTCACTGGTAATTCCCTGTTTGTCGTTGAAGGCGGCAAAAAGGGTTGGCGTCAGGAAGGGCATCTGGCCGTAAAACATTGCTTCAAAAAGGGGACAAAAAAACAACAACTTCCACGGTCCCCGAAAAGGCCAACCCCCGCTTTGCGGGGAAAAATGGCCTCTAAACGGTGGTTTTTACACCATTTCTGGATCTGATGACTTGCCAGTAACCATTTTGTAAAAATGAATGTGCAGCATCTAACTCAATATGTCGAAATGTCACACACATCCATGCCCGTGGGATTCCCACGGGTGACCCCGCAAGTTTGCATTGACGTTCGTCGATGGACTCGTTCGCCCATCTCATTCGTTTTCTTGCTGCATCCTGTTCAAGTCTGCGTTCTTCATCGATCGTCTCATTCATTTTGGAAATAGAAGTTTCCACGCAGCGCATGAATTGTCACGATCCTCAAGAGGAATTTGTCTCGTAATCATCAAATGATAAATGGCAAGTAAATTATATTGTGGAAAATTAAAGATTTCAAATAAACCTATTTAAAGTGTATTCGCACATAACTAATTTTAAAAAACGAAGAAATATCTCTCGGTAATTTCCTGAAACATATTTTACTTCCGGCTAATAATGTTGAATTAAATAAAAACGAAGAAATATATGTCGGCATCATTGTTGACGTTTTTGTGACGACTGTCATCAAACGAAAAAGTAATATATCTTAACGGAAAAGCAAAAGCGAATTTTTAATATATATCGACACGTTGCCGTCGGTGTCATGTTGGGCGGTGTATGATACACCATGACGCGATTTTTAAAAATATATCTGCATTTTCCCGCGTGTGTGGAATGTTCTCAATTATTGCTGACACCGAGTCCAAAACCATCGATAAAAATGAAATCATATGGTGAGTTAGATTGGAGATAAAGGCGTGAGAGAGACTCAATGGCCTTGAAGTTGAAGTTACAGGCGTTTGAGAATTCATTTCGTTCTATAAACGGCAACTTTCATTGGATTTCCTTCCCGTTTTTTTTCAACCGAGTCGAAAACTATGTTAGCGACTGTGAAAAATGAAATGATATATCGAATTTTTAATATGTATCGACACGTTGCCGTCGGTGTCATGTTAGGCGGTGTATGATACACCATGACGCGATTTTAAAAAATATATCTGCATTTTCCCGCGTGTGTGGAATGTTCTCAATTATTGCTGACACCGACTCTAAAACCATCGATAAAAATGAAATCATATGGTGAGTTAGATTGGAGATAAAGGCGTGAGAGAGACTCAATGGCCTTGAAGTTACAGGCATTTGAGAATTCATTTCGTTCTATAAACGGCAACTTTCATCGGATTTTCTTCTCGTTTTTTTTCAACCGAGTCTAAAACTATGTTAGCGACTGTGAAAAATGAAATGATATATCGAATTTAAAATAGATATCGACACATTGCCGTCGGTGTCATGTTGGGCGGTGTATGATACACCATGACGCGATTTTAAAAAATATATCTCTGCATTTTCCCGCGTGTGTGGAATGTTTGTGGAAAATTAAAGATTTCAAATAAACCTATTTAAAGTGTATGCGCACATAACTAATAAAAAAAACGAAGAAATATCTCTCGGTAATTTCCTGAAACATATTTTACTTCCGGCTAATATGTTGAATGAAATAAAAATGAAGAAATATATGTCGGCATCATTGTTGACGTTTTTGTGACGACTATCATCAAACAAAATAGTAATATATCATAACGGAAAAGCAAAAGCGAATTTTTAATATATATCGACACATTGCCAGCGGTGTCATGTTGGGCGGTGTATGATACACCATGACGCGATTTTAAAAAATATATCTGCATTTTCCCGCGTGTGTGGAATGTTCTCAATTATTGCTGACACCGACTCTAAAACCATCGATAAAAATGAAATCATATGGTGAGTTAGATTGGAGATAAAGGCGTGAGAGAGACTCAATGGCCTTGAAGTTACAGGCATTTGAGAATTCATTTCGTTCTATAAACGGCAACTTTCATCGGATTTTCTTCTCGTTTTTTTTCAACCGAGTCTAAAACTATGTTAGCGACTGTGAAAAATGAAATGATATATCGAATTTAAAATAGATATCGACACATTGCCGTCGGTGTCATGTTGGGCGGTGTATGATACACCATGACGCGATTTTAAAAAATATATCTCTGCATTTTCCCGCGTGTGTGGAATGTTTGTGGAAAATTAAAGATTTCAAATAAACCTATTTAAAGTGTATGCGCACATAACTAATAAAAAAAACGAAGAAATATCTCTCGGTAATTTCCTGAAACATATTTTACTTCCGGCTAATATGTTGAATGAAATAAAAACGAAGAAATATATGTCGGCATCATTGTTGACGTTTTTGTGACGACTATCATCAAACGAAATAGTAATATATCATAACGGAAAAGCAAAAGCGAATTTTTAATATATATCGACACATTGCCAGCGGTGTCATGTTGGGCGGTGTATGATACACCATGACGCGATTTTAAAAAATATATCTCTGCATTTTCCCGCGTGTGTGGATTGTTCTCAATTATTGCTGACACCGAGTCTAAAAGTAAAACCATCGATAAAAATGAAATCATATGGTGAGTTAGATTGGAGATAAAGGCGTGAGAGAGACTCAATGGCCTTGAAGTTACAGGCCTTTGAGAATTCATTTCGTTCTATAAACGGCAACTTTCATCGGATTTTCTTCCCGTTTTTTTTCAACCGAGTCTAAAACTATGTTAGCGACTGTGAAAAATGAAATGATTTATCGAATTTGATTTGAAATAAAACTGGGGGAGAGCAAGACACCACGGGCCTACAAAACAGGACTCAAAGCTATGCGAGTTAATAAAATGGTGGATATTTGTTTATAGCCACTCCCAGAATGGGTGGAGCTATGGGTGGAGCTACTCTGCAAACCGAGTAAGCCACACCCCGGACAGACACCCAACAGATAGACAGACAGACAGACAGAATCATCTACGGCTATTATAATATAGACTAGCGGGGTCACCCGTGGGAATCCCACGGGCATGGATGTGTGTGACATTTCGACATATTGAGTTATATGCTGCACATTCATTTTTACAAAATGGTTACTGGCAAGGCATCAGATCCAGAAATGGTGTGAATTTAGTTATTTCACATAATATGTGACCCCTCACTCCTCTCCACCTGACACTCTCCTGTCTCCACCTGACACTCTCCTGTCTCCACCTGACACTCTCCTCTCTCCACCTAGCACTCCTCTCCTCTCCAAACCCTCACATCCCTCTCCTTTCCAATCCCTCACCTCTCCAATCCCTCACACTCCTCTCCTCTCCAATCCTTCACACGCCTCTCCAATCGCGCCTCACACTCCTCTCCAATCGCGCCTCACACTCCTCTCCAATCGCGCCTCACACTCCTCTCCAATCGTGCCTCACACTCCTCTCCAATCGTGCCTCACACTCCCCTCCAATCACTCCTCTCCAATCGTGCCTCACACTCCTCTCCAATCACGCCTCACACTCCTCTCCAATCGTGCCTCACACTCCTCTCCAATCGCGCCTCACACTCCTCTCCAATCGCGCCTCACTCGCCTCTCCAATCGGCTTTCCCCGTCTCGTTTCTCTCCTTTTTCTCCAGTCTCGTTCTTTTTCTTGCTCCAAATCGGCCCGTCGGAATCGGAAATCGGCCCGTCTCGCCCGTCGGCCCGTCGGAATCGGAAATCGGCCCGTCTTGCTTTTGTGCTTGTGCGTAAATAAATTGTGTTCATGACACCATTTCTGGTGTTGGGCTAGCGGCTAGGGTGCCGGCTTAGGATCCTGGGTTCGAATCTCGGTCGATCGCCGAATTAATGCCAGGGGGGTTGACTCAGCCTGTCATCCTTCCGAGGTCGGCTAATTGAGTACCAGTTCACTGGTAATTCCCTGTTTGTCGTTGAAGGCGGCAAAAAGGGTTGGCGTCAGGAAGGGCATCCGGCCGTAAAACATTGCTTCAAAAAGTGGACAAAAAAACAACAACTACCACGGTCCCCGAAAAGGCCAACCCCCGCTTTGCGGGGAAAAATGGCCTCTAAACGGTGGTTTTTACACCATTTCTGGATCTGATGACTTGCCAGTAACCATTTTGTAAAAATGAATGTGCAGCATCTAACTCAATATGTCGAAATGTCACACACATCCATGCCCGTGGGATTCCCACGGGTGACCCCGCAAGTTTGCATTGACGTTCGTCGATGGACTCGTTCGCCCGTCTCATTCGTTTTCTTGCTGCATCCTGTTCAAGTCTGCGTTCTTCATCGATCGTCTCATTCATTTTGGAAATAGAAGTTTCCACGCAGCGCATGAATTGTCACGATCCTCAAGAGGAATTTGTCTCGTAATCATCAAATGATAAATGGCAAGTAAATTATATTGTGGAAAATTAAAGATTTCAAATAAACCTATTTAAAGTGTATTCGCACATAACTAATTTTAAAAAACGAAGAAATATCTCTCGGTAATTTCCTGAAACATATTTTACTTCCGGCTAATAATGTTGAATTAAATAAAAACGAAGAAATATATGTCGGCATCATTGTTGACGTTTTTGTGACGACTGTCATCAAACGAAAAAGTAATACTGTATATCTTAACGGAAAAGCAAAAGCGAATTTTTAATATATATCGACACGTTGCCGTCGGTGTCATGTTGGGCGGTGTATGATACACCATGACGCGATTTTTAAAAATATATCTCTGCATTTTCCCGCGTGTGTGGAATGTTCTCAATTATTGCTGACACCGAGTCCAAAACCATCGATAAAAATGAAATCATATGGTGAGTTAGATTGGAGATAAAGGCGTGAGAGAGACTCAATGGCCTTGAAGTTGAAGTTACAGGCGTTTGAGAATTCATTTCGTTCTATAAACGGCAACTTTCATTGGATTTCCTTCCCGTTTTTTTTCAACCGAGTCGAAAACTATGTTAGCGACTGTGAAAAATGAAATGATATATCGAATTTTTAATATGTATCGACACGTTGCCGTCGGTGTCATGTTAGGCGGTGTATGATACACCATGACGCGATTTTAAAAAATATATCTGCATTTTCCCGCGTGTGTGGAATGTTCTCAATTATTGCTGACACCGACTCTAAAACCATCGATAAAAATGAAATCATATGGTGAGTTAGATTGGAGATAAAGGCGTGAGAGAGACTCAATGGCCTTGAAGTTACAGGCATTTGAGAATTCATTTCGTTCTATAAACGGCAACTTTCATCGGATTTTCTTCTCGTTTTTTTTCAACCGAGTCTAAAACTATGTTAGCGACTGTGAAAAATGAAATGATATATCGAATTTAAAATAGATATCGACACATTGCCGTCGGTGTCATGTTGGGCGGTGTATGATACACCATGACGCGATTTTAAAAAATATATCTCTGCATTTTCCCGCGTGTGTGGAATGTTTGTGGAAACTTAAAGATTTCAAATAAACCTATTTAAAGTGTATGCGCACATAACTAATAAAAAAAACGAAGAAATATCTCTCGGTAATTTCCTGAAACATATTTTACTTCCGGCTAATATGTTGAATGAAATAAAAACGAAGAAATATATGTCGGCATCATTGTTGACGTTTTTGTGACGACTATCATCAAACGAAATAGTAATATATCATAACGGAAAAGCAAAAGCGAATTTTTAATATATATCGACACATTGCCGGCGGTGTCATGTTGGGCGGTGTATGATACACCATGACGCGATTTTAAAAAATATATCTCTGCATTTTCCCGCGTGTGTGGATTGTTCTCAATTATTGCTGACACCGAGTCTAAAAGTAAAACCATCGATAAAAATGAAATCATATGGTGAGTTAGATTGGAGATAAAGGCGTGAGAGAGACTCAATGGCCTTGAAGTTACAGGCCTTTGAGAATTCATTTCGTTCTATAAACGGCAACTTTCATCGGATTTTCTTCCCGTTTTTTTTCAACCGAGTCTAAAACTATGTTAGCGACTGTGAAAAATGAAATGATTTATCGAATTTGATTTGAAATAAAACTGGGGGAGAGCAAGACACCACGGGCCTACAAAACAGGACTCAAAGCTATGCGAGTTAATAAAATGGTGGATATTTGTTTATAGCCACTCCCAGAATGGGTGGAGCTATGGGTGGAGCTACTCTGCAAACCGAGTAAGCCACACCCCGGACAGACACCCAACAGATAGACAGACAGACAGACAGAATCATCTACGGCTATTATAATATAGATAGATAGTAATAGTAATAGTATATATATATACTAGCGGGGTCACCCGTGGGAATCCCACGGGCATGGATGTGTGTGACATTTCGACATATTGAGTTATATGCTGCACATTCATTTTTACAAAATGGTTACTGGCAAGTCATCAGATCCAGAAATGGTGTGAATTTAGTTATTTCACATAATATGTGACCCCTCACTCCTCTCCACCTGACACTCTCCTGTCTCCACCTGACACTCTCCTGTCTCCACCTGACACTCTCCTCTCTCCACCTAGCACTCCTCTCCTCTCCAAACCCTCACATCCCTCTCCTTTCCAATCCCTCACCTCTCCAATCCCTCACACTCCTCTCCTCTCCAATCCTTCACACGCCTCTCCAATCGCGCCTCACACTCCTCTCCAATCGCGCCTCACACTCCTCTCCAATCGCACCTCACACTCCTCTCCAATCGTGCCTCACACTCCTCTCCAATCGTGCCTCACACTCCCCTCCAATCACTCCTCTCCAATCGTGCCTCACACTCCTCTCCAATCACGCCTCACACTCCTCTCCAATCGTGCCTCACACTCCTCTCCAATCGCGCCTCACACTCCTCTCCAATCGCGCCTCACTCGCCTCTCCAATCGGCTTTCCCCGTCTCGTTTCTCTCCTTTTTCTCCCGTCTCGTTCTTTTTCTTGCTCCAAATCGGCCCGTCGGAATCGGAAATCGGCCCGTCTCGCCCGTCGGCCCGTCGGAATCGGAAATCGGCCCGTCTTGCTTTTGTGCTTGTGCGTAAATAAATTGTGTTCATGACACCATTTCTGGTGTTGGGCTAGCGGCTAGGGTGCCGGCTTAGGATCCTGGGTTCGAATCTCGGTCGATCGCCGAATTAATGCCAGGGGGGTTGACTCAGCCTGTCATCCTTCCGAGGTCGGCTAATTGAGTACCAGTTCACTGGTAATTCCCTGTTTGTCGTTGAAGGCGGCAAAAAGGGTTGGCGTCAGGAAGGGCATCTGGCCGTAAAACATTGCTTCAAAAAGGGGACAAAAAAACAACAACTTCCACGGTCCCCGAAAAGGCCAACCCCCGCTTTGCGGGGAAAAATGGCCTCTAAACGGTGGTTTTTACACCATTTCTGGATCTGATGACTTGCCAGTAACCATTTTGTAAAAATGAATGTGCAGCATCTAACTCAATATGTCGAAATGTCACACACATCCATGCCCGTGGGATTCCCACGGGTGACCCCGCAAGTTTGCATTGACGTTCGTCGATGGACTCGTTCGCCCGTCTCATTCGTTTTCTTGCTGCATCCTGTTCAAGTCTGCGTTCTTCATCGATCGTCTCATTCATTTTGGAAATAGAAGTTTCCACGCAGCGCATGAATTGTCACGATCCTCAAGAGGAATTTGTCTCGTAATCATCAAATGATAAATGGCAAGTAAATTATATTGTGGAAAATTAAAGATTTCAAATAAACCTATTTAAAGTGTATTCGCACATAACTAATTTTAAAAAACGAAGAAATATCTCTCGGTAATTTCCTGAAACATATTTTACTTCCGGCTAATAATGTTGAATTAAATAAAAACGAAGAAATATATGTCGGCATCATTGTTGACGTTTTTGTGACGACTGTCATCAAACGAAAAAGTAATATATCTTAACGGAAAAGCAAAAGCGAATTTTTAATATATATCGACACGTTGCCGTCGGTGTCATGTTGGGCGGTGTATGATACACCATGACGCGATTTTTAAAAATATATCTGCATTTTCCCGCGTGTGTGGAATGTTCTCAATTATTGCTGACACCGAGTCCAAAACCATCGATAAAAATGAAATCATATGGTGAGTTAGATTGGAGATAAAGGCGTGAGAGAGACTCAATGGCCTTGAAGTTGAAGTTACAGGCGTTTGAGAATTCATTTCGTTCTATAAACGGCAACTTTCATTGGATTTCCTTCCCGTTTTTTTTCAACCGAGTCGAAAACTATGTTAGCGACTGTGAAAAATGAAATGATATATCGAATTTTTAATATGTATCGACACGTTGCCGTCGGTGTCATGTTAGGCGGTGTATGATACACCATGACGCGATTTTAAAAAATATATCTGCATTTTCCCGCGTGTGTGGAATGTTCTCAATTATTGCTGACACCGACTCTAAAACCATCGATAAAAATGAAATCATATGGTGAGTTAGATTGGAGATAAAGGCGTGAGAGAGACTCAATGGCCTTGAAGTTACAGGCATTTGAGAATTCATTTCGTTCTATAAACGGCAACTTTCATCGGATTTTCTTCTCGTTTTTTTTCAACCGAGTCTAAAACTATGTTAGCGACTGTGAAAAATGAAATGATATATCGAATTTAAAATAGATATCGACACATTGCCGTCGGTGTCATGTTGGGCGGTGTATGATACACCATGACGCGATTTAAAAAAATATATCTCTGCATTTTCCCGCGTGTGTGGAATGTTTGTGGAAAATTAAAGATTTCAAATAAACCTATTTAAAGTGTATGCGCACATAACTAATAAAAAAAACGAAGAAATATCGGTAATTTCCTGAAACATATTTTACTTCCGGCTAATATGTTGAATGAAATAAAAATGAAGAAATATATGTCGGCATCATTGTTGACGTTTTTGTGACGACTATCATCAAACAAAATAGTAATATATCATAACGGAAAAGCAAAAGCGAATTTTTAATATATATCGACACATTGCCAGCGGTGTCATGTTGGGCGGTGTATGATACACCATGACGCGATTTTAAAAAATATATCTGCATTTTCCCGCGTGTGTGGAATGTTCTCAATTATTGCTGACACCGACTCTAAAACCATCGATAAAAATGAAATCATATGGTGAGTTAGATTGGAGATAAAGGCGTGAGAGAGACTCAATGGCCTTGAAGTTACAGGCATTTGAGAATTCATTTCGTTCTATAAACGGCAACTTTCATCGGATTTTCTTCTCGTTTTTTTTCAACCGAGTCTAAAACTATGTTAGCGACTGTGAAAAATGAAATGATATATCGAATTTAAAATAGATATCGACACATTGCCGTCGGTGTCATGTTGGGCGGTGTATGATACACCATGACGCGATTTTAAAAAATATATCTCTGCATTTTCCCGCGTGTGTGGAATGTTTGTGGAAAATTAAAGATTTCAAATAAACCTATTTAAAGTGTATGCGCACATAACTAATAAAAAAAACGAAGAAATATCTCTCGGTAATTTCCTGAAACATATTTTACTTCCGGCTAATATGTTGAATGAAATAAAAACGAAGAAATATATGTCGGCATCATTGTTGACGTTTTTGTGACGACTATCATCAAACGAAATAGTAATATATCATAACGGAAAAGCAAAAGCGAATTTTTAATATATATCGACACATTGCCAGCGGTGTCATGTTGGGCGGTGTATGATACACCATGACGCGATTTTAAAAAATATATCTCTGCATTTTCCCGCGTGTGTGGATTGTTCTCAATTATTGCTGACACCGAGTCTAAAAGTAAAACCATCGATAAAAATGAAATCATATGGTGAGTTAGATTGGAGATAAAGGCGTGAGAGAGACTCAATGGCCTTGAAGTTACAGGCCTTTGAGAATTCATTTCGTTCTATAAACGGCAACTTTCATCGGATTTTCTTCCCGTTTTTTTTCAACCGAGTCTAAAACTATGTTAGCGACTGTGAAAAATGAAATGATTTATCGAATTTGATTTGAAATAAAACTGGGGGAGAGCAAGACACCACGGGCCTACAAAACAGGACTCAAAGCTATGCGAGTTAATAAAATGGTGGATATTTGTTTATAGCCACTCCCAGAATGGGTGGAGCTATGGGTGGAGCTACTCTGCAAACCGAGTAAGCCACACCCCGGACAGACACCCAACAGATAGACAGACAGACAGACAGAATCATCTACGGCTATTATAATATAGACTAGCGGGGTCACCCGTGGGAATCCCACGGGCATGGATGTGTGTGACATTTCGACATATTGAGTTATATGCTGCACATTCATTTTTACAAAATGGTTACTGGCAAGGCATCAGATCCAGAAATGGTGTGAATTTAGTTATTTCACATAATATGTGACCCCTCACTCCTCTCCACCTGACACTCTCCTGTCTCCACCTGACACTCTCCTGTCTCCACCTGACACTCTCCTCTCTCCACCTAGCACTCCTCTCCTCTCCAAACCCTCACATCCCTCTCCTTTCCAATCCCTCACCTCTCCAATCCCTCACACTCCTCTCCTCTCCAATCCTTCACACGCCTCTCCAATCGCGCCTCACACTCCTCTCCAATCGCGCCTCACACTCCTCTCCAATCGCGCCTCACACTCCTCTCCAATCGTGCCTCACACTCCTCTCCAATCGTGCCTCACACTCCCCTCCAATCACTCCTCTCCAATCGTGCCTCACACTCCTCTCCAATCACGCCTCACACTCCTCTCCAATCGTGCCTCACACTCCTCTCCAATCGCACCTCACACTCCTCTCCAATCGCGCCTCACTCGCCTCTCCAATCGGCTTTCCCCGTCTCGTTTCTCTCCTTTTTCTCCCGTCTCGTTCTTTTTCTTGCTCCAAATCGGCCCGTCGGAATCGGAAATCGGCCCGTCTCGCCCGTCGGCCCGTCGGAATCGGAAATCGGCCCGTCTTGCTTTTGTGCTTGTGCGTAAATAAATTGTGTTCATGACACCATTTCTGGTGTTGGGCTAGCGGCTAGGGTGCCGGCTTAGGATCCTGGGTTCGAATCTCGGTCGATCGCCGAATTAATGCCAGGGGGGTTGACTCAGCCTGTCATCCTTCCGAGGTCGGCTAATTGAGTACCAGTTCACTGGTAATTCCCTGTTTGTCGTTGAAGGCGGCAAAAAGGGTTGGCGTCAGGAAGGGCATCCGGCCGTAAAACATTGCTTCAAAAAGGGGACAAAAAAACAACAACTTCCACGGTCCCCGAAAAGGCCAACCCCCGCTTTGCGGGGAAAAATGGCCTCTAAACGGTGGTTTTTACACCATTTCTGGATCTGATGACTTGCCAGTAACCATTTTGTAAAAATGAATGTGCAGCATCTAACTCAATATGTCGAAATGTCACACACATCCATGCCCGTGGGATTCCCACGGGTGACCCCGCAAGTTTGCATTGACGTTCGTCGATGGACTCGTTCGCCCGTCTCATTCGTTTTCTTGCTGCATCCTGTTCAAGTCTGCGTTCTTCATCGATCGTCTCATTCATTTTGGAAATAGAAGTTTCCACGCAGCGCATGAATTGTCACGATCCTCAAGAGGAATTTGTCTCGTAATCATCAAATGATAAATGGCAAGTAAATTATATTGTGGAAAATTAAAGATTTCAAATAAACCTATTTAAAGTGTATTCGCACATAACTAATTTTAAAAAACGAAGAAATATCTCTCGGTAATTTCCTGAAACATATTTTACTTCCGGCTAATAATGTTGAATTAAATAAAAACGAAGAAATATATGTCGGCATCATTGTTGACGTTTTTGTGACGACTGTCATCAAACGAAAAAGTAATATATCTTAACGGAAAAGCAAAAGCGAATTTTTAATATATATCGACACGTTGCCGTCGGTGTCATGTTGGGCGGTGTATGATACACCATGACGCGATTTTTAAAAATATATCTGCATTTTCCCGCGTGTGTGGAATGTTCTCAATTATTGCTGACACCGAGTCCAAAACCATCGATAAAAATGAAATCATATGGTGAGTTAGATTGGAGATAAAGGCGTGAGAGAGACTCAATGGCCTTGAAGTTGAAGTTACAGGCGTTTGAGAATTCATTTCGTTCTATAAACGGCAACTTTCATTGGATTTCCTTCCCGTTTTTTTTCAACCGAGTCGAAAACTATGTTAGCGACTGTGAAAAATGAAATGATATATCGAATTTTTAATATGTATCGACACGTTGCCGTCGGTGTCATGTTAGGCGGTGTATGATACACCATGACGCGATTTTAAAAAATATATCTGCATTTTCCCGCGTGTGTGGAATGTTCTCAATTATTGCTGACACCGACTCTAAAACCATCGATAAAAATGAAATCATATGGTGAGTTAGATTGGAGATAAAGGCGTGAGAGAGACTCAATGGCCTTGAAGTTACAGGCATTTGAGAATTCATTTCGTTCTATAAACGGCAACTTTCATCGGATTTTCTTCTCGTTTTTTTTCAACCGAGTCTAAAACTATGTTAGCGATTGTGAAAAATGAAATGATATATCGAATTTAAAATAGATATCGACACATTGCCGTCGGTGTCATGTTGGGCGGTGTATGATACACCATGACGCGATTTTAAAAAATATATCTCTGCATTTTCCCGCGTGTGTGGAATGTTTGTGGAAAATTAAAGATTTCAAATAAACCTATTTAAAGTGTATGCGCACATAACTAATAAAAAAAACGAAGAAATATCTCTCGGTAATTTCCTGAAACATATTTTACTTCCGGCTAATATGTTGAATGAAATAAAAACGAAGAAATATATGTCGGCATCATTGTTGACGTTTTTGTGACGACTATCATCAAACGAAATAGTAATATATCATAACGGAAAAGCAAAAGCGAATTTTTAATATATATCGACACATTGCCGGCGGTGTCATGTTGGGCGGTGTATGATACACCATGACGCGATTTTAAAAAATATATCTCTGCATTTTCCCGCGTGTGTGGATTGTTCTCAATTATTGCTGACACCGAGTCTAAAAGTAAAACCATCGATAAAAATGAAATCATATGGTGAGTTAGATTGGAGATAAAGGCGTGAGAGAGACTCAATGGCCTTGAAGTTACAGGCCTTTGAGAATTCATTTCGTTCTATAAACGGCAACTTTCATCGGATTTTCTTCCCGTTTTTTTTCAACCGAGTCTAAAACTATGTTAGCGACTGTGAAAAATGAAATGATTTATCGAATTTGATTTGAAATAAAACTGGGGGAGAGCAAGACACCACGGGCCTACAAAACAGGACTCAAAGCTATGCGAGTTAATAAAATGGTGGATATTTGTTTATAGCCACTCCCAGAATGGGTGGAGCTATGGGTGGAGCTACTCTGCAAACCGAGTAAGCCACACCCCGGACAGACACCCAACAGATAGACAGACAGACAGACAGAATCATCTACGGCTATTATAATATAGATAGATAGATATACAGTATATATATATATATATATATATATATATATATATATATATATATATATATATATATATATATATATATATATATATATATATATATATATATATATATATATATATATATATATATATATATATATATATATACTGTGTGTATATAGATATCGATATCGATTTTGATATACAGGACAGTCATGAAGTATGCACATGCCTTTGAGCTGTCTCATCTGGGTCTGAATCTCGACCCAGCTATCTTACTATAATTCACCAACTGTCCGTCCGTTCCAAGGTACCGCAAAAACGGCTGAACCGATCGCAACGATATTTTGGGTGGGTAATCCTGGGACCCCCTGGAGTAAAATAGGCTGTATTGTTTTTCCAAATTTTCCAATTTTCCAGTTTTTCCAAACACGATGGAATAATATTTACAGATATGAACAGTGATGTGGCTTTTATTGAAATTCTACAAATACTGTTTAGATTTTGATGAGAATTATGAACCTGCAGCGAATCCGGAAGTGGACAGAGTACGGCAATGAGCTGGTTTGATAATATCCCAATACAACTGTCATTTAAAACAGTATTTTGTTAAAGTGTCAATTGATGATTGGTATTGAGTGAATACAATTACGATTTTGAATTCGTAATTGTGTTCAACCAACCGTACGGAACTTCACATCAAGATTTAAATACCGTATATACCGGTGTATGATACGCACCCGTGTATAGTACGCACCCCCAACTTCCACCCTCAAAAAAAAAATCATTCATTTTCAGATTACAGTGGCGTGAATCTATGCATTTGTACACAAACTTTAAGTAGCACAAAATGAACATTTTGAAAGGAAAAAAAAAACGCAAAATATTTCGCTTGGGTGGAGTTTTCTGCTTGAAGACGACATACGGTGGAAGCTTGCCCCCGTCAGCGGTGCAAGCGAGCATAACGGTGAAACAGTCCTTTTCATGGCCGGTGGTCTTGACTGACGGTCCGCTCCCCCTTCACTCCGATGCTGATCCCTTTGGGAATGTCGAAGGTTAGAGGGGTCTGGTCGGCGTTTCCGATCCTGCTGAGCGGGTAGTTGTGCTCCCGGCGAAGTTTGATTATGAACGCCTGGAAGCGTGTAGTTTTGTCAGCCGTATCGTCGGGAAGCTGTTGTGCGATGTGCGTGCGGCGTCGTACCGACAGATTAGGGCGTTCCAAAATCTGTAGGCCCACGATGTGCTGGCCATGAAGTCTTTGATGTCTCCGTAAAATAAAAGACCTTCAAAATAAAAGACCGATGTGGTTTTTCAGAGCGGGAAAAGCCGTTCTATTCATATTCCGGAAGCGGCGTTGCTTTGAGCGGCAAATCCATAAAAAGCACGTAATGGTACAAACCCCGCTTGCCATCCGGGGCGAACGAGCAGCAATGGCGGCCCTGCATGTCGGCGCAATTGTGCATGACGCAATGGGGAAAACGTGCAACTGAGATTGCTTTTTGTAAAATACTTTTTTTCGTAAATGTATTGGAAAATTGACTTGTTTTGAAGCCGAGTTTTTTTTCTATCCCCGTGTATAGTACGCACCCCCAACTTTTGACTTTTTCCGATAAAAAAAGTGCGTCTTATACACCGGTATATACGGTACTTGTTTATGTCACGAATGTTGTTAAAAGTTTATTTTTTATATTAATGCTTTTTAATTTGTGATGGAGTTATGCTGTTTGTAATGAAAAAAGAGATATCGAGTTCAAGTGAATGACGAAATGCAGTGATGGTTTCTACTTTCCAAACGTGAAATTCGCGGATCGCCATATGCAGATTCGTCATTGACTGGGTATGGAACAAACGTACCTGTTTGTTTGCGAACGGGTACGTTTTTCATGGAAGTCCTTCACGAACTTGCTGTCCATGTCTGACATGCGACTGAAGGTGCTGCAGGAATGTGGAATTTATTGGTTTCATGCTTTAGCATTCGCCGTTTCTGCATTGTCTGTTTTCTTCTGGCCTCCCACCCGTGCGTAGCACGGGTACCTCACTGGTATAAATAATTAGAACCTTTGCAGTTGTAGTGGTGGTATTAGTCATAGTAGTTATAATGTTTCATTCATACTGTTGATGTAAATGCTCCATTATGCCATCCAGTAATCCCTTTAAAGCAATTTTAACTTTTTCGCAGTGGAGCAGATGGATTTTAAACTGTTTAGAAAATGTTTTTTAAACGTTCACAATCCAGGATTGTGGGTCACGTGTCAAAATCAAGTTGTTGTTCCAGAGAAAAAGAGATACTCGATTTTGTAAGGCTGATGACATTCTGTGTCGAGGGACAGGTCATATGATAAGTTCTAAGGTTGATAGAAGCACGCTCATTGATCTGCGAAGAAAAGTAAAGCTGACATTCAAGATGTTCGTCCTTCATCGTAGCAATTGCTCTCACTCTGATGAAGGGCTAATGCCGAAAACGTCAGCTTAACTTTGCTTCACACAGCCATTGGTATATCTGTGTCCACTTTCGTTAATAAAACCCATCGTCCATATTTTTCAAAAACTTCAGCATGGCATCTTTTTCTGGATAAGTAACTCTGCACCATGCCAGAAAAAGTTGGGTGCCGGTGAGGAAAAGCAGCGATGGCATACAAAAAGCAGATGCTCGTAAGTTCATCGGTGTTACAGCGAGCTCGTGCTAAAGTTTGTGTTTTGCACACGCTTTCGTAATGCACAGTGGTGTGATCTATTAATGTGCTGGCACTCGAAGGGCAGATGCGTGCTGGGCCAGCAGCAGGCATGGCCTTTGCCAAAGCGCTGACTCCACGGAAACCTCATGTTGGCGAGTGTCCAGCGAGTGGCCGCTCTTCGTGCTCTGCTGAAACTCGGTGTAAAAGTAATGAAAACTTACAGGAGAAAAGGATACTGGAAAGATTTTTTTTAACATTGAGAATAAAGTAAGTTTTAAAGAGTTAACCATCACAGAGGACGAAAGAAGATACTGTAAAGTATGAGGGGTGCCTGAAAAGTTCCACAAAAGATATAGTCCAAAACACACCAAAACTCCAGTGACATGTTAGTACAACTACTACTACAACTCTCAGGACCGCAATTATTCCAACCTCTTTTTGGTTTCGGCCGGGGAAGCTCTTTGACTAGATTGACCGAAAGTGATACCCAATTTGGAATTTGGGCAGAAATTTCTCATAATCGTTCAGGGTGTTGGCGATTACTCACCTACTCTTCGCTAAATACACCATGGGGTCTTCAATGTCCACAAACTACGCCGGTGCTGGCAGACAGGTCATTTGGCTTAACTTCCTTCCGATCGATGGCACACCATTGATGCCTCACCCTGAATGTGAAACATCAGGATAACGGTTTATATCCAGGTCAAGATTCAAAACCCAGGCTAGACAGTTCAAAGGTGATTGGACATATCTATACCCTGTCATACCAGTCCTCCAATGAGGCGTATACACAAATACAAAAACACATTTCTGTATATTCTTTCTAATTACATCTTGTGAAATGAGAAATTTAAAAACCTTGGTGATGGACCTTTTTGAACGTCCCTCATATTGTATCTAACAACAAAGATTGCGTGCTGCACGATACCTTTAATGATGCGTGAAGTGAGGAGTTGTTTCCAACTTTTGCAACTTCTTCTTGACGCAGATGAGCGATTGTTGTTCCAACATTTGACGGGAACATTCATGCTGCAAAAGTCACCGAAAGCAAAGATAAATTTCACCAGAGGAGATATTACATAAACAGGCAACAAGATTTCACTTGTGAGTGCAGAAAACTTCTTTCTTTCATTTCAGGCCTAAAAGGCAGAGGCTCAAGTCTTGTCTTTCTCACTCACAAATTGGCCTCACAGCCACAGAGTCACTGGTGGAAGCTTGTCAGGCGAACAAAAGATTTTTATCAAAAAAAAATTGTTAAAGATTGAAAAAAGAAAACCTTTTCTGCAAAGGTTGACTTGAGTGTGCACATTTTGCCGGGCGATTGGCCTAAGAAAATAAAGATAGGGTTTGGTAGGAAAACACCGCTGACGTCCCAATGTGGAACCCCAAACGGCTGTGCGGCTCAGCACGAAGGAGCCTCTCAGGCCTCAAACCCACCGAGCTACGGTCACAGCTTACGTCTTCGCCACATACGTGCTCCCTGGAAGATTACTGGGTGTTCACCTTGCACTTTCACCCGCCCATGAAAAAGTGCCCGGAGGAACACGTTTTATTCCACATATTTATGACGACTGCAGTTTACCCCCCTAAACATCACAATATCTCTGATGAAAGCAGTGATGTAACTGTATCAACATCTACAATTATAAACCTCACCCTCTAATTTCCTTTTTCTTCCACAATTGGGGAGAAATTATAAACTGCATGTGGAAGGCTGCAAATACTGTACAGAGCAATAACTCGAGTTTAGACTTAAGTTGTCTTGACACATAAAAGTTAGTCTGGAATAAATCTGAAGTTTTGAGAACTGAGAGGAGTGCGAACGCAAGTTATTTTGTCCATGTTTTTGCGCATTTAATCCGTATGGTTACGGGACTGTGGACCGAGGAAAATCTGTTCTCTAAATACTTTCATCCGTAGTAAAGTTTTAGAGTTCATATGAAAATATTTACTATTATCCATGCATAAAAGAACAAACAACTAATTTGGCAACAAGGTAAGGGGTAGCTTTTATTGCATCACCTGATGACTGTTTACAAGAGAATGTTTGTAAGCAGTAACTTCAGGTAGGAAGTTACACTCTCGGATAGGGAGCTGCAGTCTTGGATGGGGAATTTCAGCATCGGATAGGGAGTTGCACTCTCATATAGTGTGGCTTGCCCTTAGAAAGAGAATCAGACACTCGGATATAGAGGTACAGTTAATGGAGGTAGAAAAGATCGTGCTTTTGTATTGGGGATAATCTGAGATGATGGTAAACAGCCGTCTTGAAAACCCAGAGGGAAGAATAAGATTAAAGAGAATGTGGAAGAATGTCAGAGACATCATTTGTGAAGATCAGGAATAGGACTGGGCCCAGAACACTCTTGGGCCACTCCAGCCTTGACAGGGAGAGGAGGTGAAAGGATTCAGTTGAGATCCACACGTTAGCTACGGGAGTAGAGGAAGTCAGAAAGTCAAGTGTGGAGTTGGCCTTCAATGCCACAGGCAGAGAGTTTGGAGAGCAAGGCAGATGCCAGACTGTATCAAAAGCACCAGATATGTCTAGAGAGACAGCCCTAACCTCATGTCAGACATTGAGGGCTTCCATCCATTGTTGAGTGAGTAGAAGCTGCATGTCCAAGGTAGAGTGACCTGGTCTGAATCCAAATTGATGATCTTATATGAGGTTGTTGGAGAAATGGAAGGATGTCATATCAACTGCGATGATGGATTCCATGATCTTCCTGATGATTGGAAGTAAGCTGATAGGTCTGTGGTTAAGCGGAATTGTTTTTTTCCACATTTTTAAGTCATGCGGTGTTGTTGGCTGACGACCAAACAGATGGAAGATGACCTAGGACAAATGATAAGGTGAACAGAGTAGATAAAAGATGCGCAAGAGCACGTTTCTAGGACACGCGAGCTGAGTCCGTCCTGTCCAGTTGCAGAAACAGAGCGGGTTGAGCGAGCGAGTCCTAGAAGCTGATAGGTCTGTGGTTCAGGGAAATGTTTTTTTTCACATTTTTAAGTCATGCGGTGTTGTTGGCTGACGACCAAACAGATTGAAGATGACCTAGGACAAATGATAAGGTGAACAGAGTAGAGAAAAGATGCGCAAGAGCACGTTTCTAGGACACGCGAGCTGAGTCCGCCCTGTCCAGTTGCAGAAACAGAGCGAGTTGAGCGAGCGAGTCCTAGAAGCTGATAGGTCTGTGGTTCAGGGAAATGTTTTTTTTCACATTTTTAAGTCATGCGGTGTTGTTGGCTGACGACCAAACAGATTGAAGATGACCTAGGACAAATGATAAGGTGAACATAGTAGAGAAAAGATGCGCAAGAGCACGTTTCTAGGACACGCGAGCTGAGTCCGTCCTGTCCAGTTGCAGAAACAGAGTCGAGAGTTGCAAGACAAGTCCGCAGCTTCAAAGATAAAGATTTACTAATAAATAATCCACATGTCCAAGCACATTTACTACGTACTAATAAACCTAAACCACAGTCGCAGACTGATTAATTCATCAAGAGTTCCGACTAAACTACAGACTAAAACCGGACTGACCTTTCTCTATGAAGATACCATCAGCATTTGTTCCGGCGTGACTCGATGATGATTCCGGATTTCGTTATTATGGATTTTCTCTGTGAACACATGTTGTTTTCCCTTTCACACCTGCCCATGATAACAATGTCACCAGTCTCACCGACAGAATGTGTGACATAAAAGATCGACCACACTGTAAAAAGGGTTCCACTGGGTGTGCGGCTCATGGAGGGATGACTGATAGTGCCCTGGCAGTGGAAACATTGAACAATGCAGTAAACTGACATAACAGCTCACAGAGTATGAACACCAAAACGTTTTGTTGTTACACTTCTTTCATTTTTTTTTTCTCTTTATGACGATCAAGGGTCATGGCTGGGAGGTCAAGATGAACGCACTTTGGCATCATACAGGTCATGTCATGCTTACAAAGTGCAGTGTGATGCATAAAAAAAACCCTTGCATCTTCCACTTTGACCCCAGTAAAATCAAAAAGAAGACACTGGACCAATGTTTACCTGCTTTCTTATGAAAGACCTAGGACAACATATTTTTGTATACGATGGTTCATCCCCATTGGTTAAAAAAGCTTTGCAGACTAAAAAAGCTTAATTTTGTTACCAATTTGGCATTCGCCGGATGTACAATCGAAAAAAGTTACCAAACCAATGTCTATCTGCTTTAGTAAGTAGAAGCTGCACTGAAGAATCATTTTGCCAATTGTCTGGATTGCTTTAAGTATCGAGGAATTGCAAGCCAAAATCCTTAAACATGTGACCAATGTTAACCTTTTACCCCTTGTGGAAACTTAATAAAAAGCAACAAACTATAATATCCGAGGAGTTCAAGCTATAGGGTCTGTGGTGAGGTATCATTTCGCCAATTCCTGTTTGGATTGGTTGAAACGCAAAGTCTCATTAATCATCGGTCTGTAAACAAAAAAAGTTATCAGTATTTACAACCTGTGTAGCTTTTTATGGGACACTATCTATTTAAAATGTCAGACTCTAAAAACATTTTTTGGCCCCAGAAAGAAAGGGAATAGATAAATTGCCATCCAAAAATGAGTCACAAGTGTGACACACATGTAACACTTGGACACATATAGACGATGTGAGGATGGGAAGACAGGCACAAAGGCAGAAACTCAAACACGAGTACGCTATACCAGAGGAAACTTTGTAAACAGAGAAAATGTGGCCCAAGGTCCTGGGCTGTTGGCTGGAGGTTAACTTTGCAAAGGAATGGTTTTAAACCACAGAGTTATGTCTATTATTGGATCATTATTCAGAAAAGAGAGAGAGGGTGAAAAAGAGGGAGAAAGGGAGCAGGAAAAGGGGTAGAAAAGGGTTAAAATGGAGAGGAGACAGGGAGCGGGACAAAAAGCAGAGGAGAAAAAGGGGAGAAAAAGAGGGGAGAAAGAGAAGGGAAAGAGGAGGAGAGAAGGGGGTGGGAGAGAGGGAAGAGGAGGGAGAGGTTAAGGGTAGAGAGGGAAAGGAGAGGGAAGGGGGGAAAGGCAGAGAGAGGGTAGAGGGAAGAGGAGGGATGGGTGAAGGGCAGAGAGGGAAAGGGAAGGGGGGAAAGGGAGGGAGAGGGTAGACGGAAGTGAGAGGTTGGAAAGGGAAGGGAGAGAGGGGGGAGGAAAGGGGGAGAGGGAAGGGGGAGAGGAAAGGGGTAGAGGGAAGGGGGAGAGAGAAGGGAGAGAGAGGGGAGAGGGAAGGGAGAGAGGTGAGAGGGAAGGGAGAGGTGGGAGAGGGATGGGAGAGATGGGAGAGAGGTGAGAGGGAAGGGAGAGAGGTGAGAGGGAAGGGAGAGAAGTGAGAGGGAAGGGAGAGAGGTGAGAGGGAAGGGAGAGAGTGGAGGTGGGAGAGGAAGGGGAGAGGTGGGAGAGGGAAGGGAGAGGTGGGAGAGGGAAGGGAGGGGTGGGAGAGGGAAGGGAGAGGTGGGAGAGGGAAAGGAGAGAGGGCAGAGAGAAGGGAGAGGTGGGAGAGGGAAAGGAGAGAGGGAAGGGAGAGGTGGGAGAGGGAAAGGAGAGAGGGGAGAGGGAAGGGAGAGAGGGGAGAGGGAAGGGAGAGGGAAAGGAGAGGTGGGAGAGGGAAAGGAGAGAGGGGAGAGGGAAGGGAGAGAGGGGAGGGGGAAGGGAGAGATGGGATAGGGAAAGGAGAGAGGGGAGAGGAAAAGGAGAGTTGGGAGAGGGAAGGGAGTGGTGGGAGAGGGAAAGGAGAGAGGGGAGAGGGAAGGAAGAGGTGGGATAGTGAAAGGAGAGAGGGGAGAGGGAAGGGAGAGAGGGGAGGGGGAAGGGAGAGATGGGATAGGGAAAGGAGAGAGGGGAGAGGAAAAGGAGAGTTGGGAGAGGGAAGGGAGTGGTGGGAGAGGGAAAGGAGAGGTGGGAGAGGGAAAGGAGAGAGGGCAGAGAGAAGGGAGAGGTGGGAGAGGGAAAGGAGAGAGGGAAGGGAGAGGTGGGAGAGGGAATGGAGAGAGGGGAGAGGGAAGGGAGAGAGGGGAGGGGGAAGGGGGAGAGGGAAGGGAGAGGTGGGATAGGGAAAGGAGAGTGGGGAGAGGAAAGGGAGAGGTGGGAGAGAGAGGGGAGAGGGAAGGGAGAGACTGGAAAAGGAAGGGAGAGAGGGGAAAGATGATGAGAGAGAGAGTGCAAGAGGGAGGAAAAAGAGATCATAGATTACGAAGGACAACAACTCCGAAGGGGAAATGTACAAAGGCATTCAAGCAGCAATCTTGAACATGGGTGTTGCATCAATTCCCCATCAGATAGACACATCTGTTTGTAATATAGCTTCCACTAAATGTCAAACCTGCAACACCACATAACATGAAGCGGACTTTGAGCAAATTCTACAATATTGCATTACCCAACATGTCATCGGTGCCATCGCATGATAGATTCCCACAGGACCTCACCCTGGTCCACTACGAAGAAAAAATGGTGCGGGTCCCGATATCAAGCAACAAATAGCAGGTGCTGAATGGGATGACATTTTCGAAACCAATTAATCAGACTTTAAAAAATATCACATCTCTAAATCCGAATACATTCAACCATAATCGTCGCTCGGGATTCATCGTCCTGACATATCTTATTCCTATTACGAGGAACCAAACTTGGAGCATCACCAAAACTGTGACCATTGTTTGAATTTCGCACTAAAAATCCCATTGATTGGACTCTACCGGGTTACAGGTGCAACGCTGCTGCCAATGCAACCAGGCCATTAAGCATTTCCAACGTGGAATTCACAATTGTTTTTGGCATCCCTGAAATATGAATGGAATAAAGTATTTTAAAGCCAAAAGTTAACCAGCCTCGGTTTCTTTGACAGCATGGCCACCTGTAGGGTGAATCAAGCCAGATGAAACACTCCTTTTCTCGTCCTGCGAGGCTGGACAGTTTCCATAAAAAGGGTTCAAAACAAAGGAGCTCCTTCTACCCACCAGTGTTTACCAAGATTGCCTGCAGCAAGGGGCCTGGGAAGTTTGTTGGCAGGACAAGGGGGTGGGCCACGCCTGTCTGCTTCGCTTCCCCATCGCAAGGCCGAACGACTACCCCTTTTGGACACCAGGGCCACGCCTGACCATTTCAGCTCTATGTATCCCAGTGCGCTCCTCTCTGGAGACCATAATCGAGATGTGGGCCAAAGGGAACTTCGCGGATGCCGCCATGACAAAACACAATGTCGCGACAGAGCGGGGTCGAGTCAAAATAAATTAAAAGTTGCCCCTCATTATTCATTTTGTCGGCAGGGCAATGAGTTTGGTGTACGCATGTTCATATGTGTACGGACATACTGCCATCACTAAAAGTGGATCATATTTGGCGTGTCCTAACTTGGAATCTTGACCTGTATTGAGAGGTCATGGAAGGTTGCTAATTCATAACCGATATTTTCCTGAAATCCTGACCTGTATTGAGAGGTCATGGAAGGTTGCTAATTCATAACCGATATTTTCCTGGAATCCTGACCTGTATTGAGAGGTCATGGAAGGTTGCCAATTCATAACCGATATTTTCATGGAATCCTGACCTGTATTGAGAGGTCATGGAAGGTTGCCAATTCATAACCGATATTTTCCTGGAATCCTGACCTGTATTGAGAGGTCATGGAAGGTTGCTAATTCATAACCGATATTTTCCTGGAATCCTGACCTGTATTGAGAGGTCATGGAAGGTTGCCAATTCATAACCGATATTTTCCTGGAATCCTGACCTGTATTGAGAGGTCATGGAAGGTTGCCAATTCATAACCGATATTTTCATGGAATCCTGACCTGTATTGAGAGGTCATGGAAGGTTGCTAATTCATAACCGATATTTTCCTGGAATCCTGACCTGTATTGAGAGGTCATGGAAGGTTGCCAATTCATAACCGATATTTTCCTGGAATCCTGACCTGTATTGAGAGGTCATGGAAGGTTGCCAATTCATAACCGATATTTTCATGGAATCCTGACCTGTATTGAGAGGTCATGGAAGGTTGCCAATTCATAACCGATATTTTCCTGGAATCCTGACCTGTATTGAGAGGTCATGGAAGGTTGCCAATTCATAACCGATATTTTCATGGAATCCTGACCTGTATTGAGATGTCATGGAAGGTTGCCAATTCATAACCGATATTTTCATGGAATCCTGACCTGTATTGAGAGGTCATGGAAGGTTGCCAATTTATAACCCATATTTTCCTGGAATCCTGACCTGTATTGAGACGTCATGGAAAGTTGCCAATTTATAACCTATATTTTCCTGGAATCCTGACCTGTATTGAGAGGTCATGGAAGGTTGCCAATTCATAACCGATATTTTCATGGAATCTTGACCTGTATTGAGAGGTCATGGAAGGTTGCCAATTCATAACCGATATTTTCCTAGAATCCTGACCTGTATTGAGAGGTCATGGAAGGTTGCCAATTCATAACCGATATTTTCATGGAATCCTGACCTGTATTGAGAGGTCATGGAAGGTTGCCAATTTATAACCGATATTTTCCTGGAATCCTGACCTGTATTGAGACGTCATGGAAAGTTGCCAATTCAAAACCAATATTTTCCTGGAATCCTGACCTGTATTGAGAGGTCATGGAAGGTTGCCAATTCATAACTGATATTTTCCTGGAATCCTGACCTGTATTGAGAGGTCATGGAAGGTTGCTAATTCATTACCGATATTTTCCTGGAATCCTGACCTGTATTGAGAGGTCATGGAAGGTTGCCAATTCATAACCGATATTTTCCTGGAATCCTGACCTGTATTGAGAGGTCATGGATGGTTGCTAATTCAAAAGCGATATTTTCCTGGAATCCTGACCTGTATTGAGAGGTCATGGAAGGTTGCTAATTCATACCCGATATTTTCCTGGAATCCTGACCTGTATTGAGATGTCATGGAAGGTTGCTAATTCATTACCGATATTTTCATGGAATCCTGACCTGTATTGAGAGGTCATGGAAGGTTGCCAATTCATAACCGATATTTTCCTGGAATCCTGACCTGTATTGAGAGGTCATGAAAGGTTGCTAATTCAAAAGCGATATTTTCTCGGAATCCTGACCTGTATTGAGAGGTCATGGAAGGTTGCTAATTCATAACCGATATTTTCCTGGAATCCTGACCTGTATTGAGAGGTCATGGAAGGTTGCTAATTCAAAACCGATATTTTCCTGGAATCCTGACCTGTATTGAGAGGTCATGGAAGGTTGCTAATTCAAAACCGATATTTTCATGGAATCCTGACCTTTTGTTGAGAGGTCATGGAAGGTTGCTAATTCAAAACCGATATTTTCATGGAATCATGACCTCTTTTGGGAGGTCATGGAAGGTTGCCAATTCATAACCGATATTTTCCTGGAATCCTGACCTGTATTGAGAGGTCAAGGAAGGTTGCTAATTCATTACCGATATTTTCCTGGAATCCTGAACTGTATTGAGAGGTCATGGAAGGTTGCTAATTCATTACTGATATTTTCCTGGAATCCTGACCTGTATTGAGAGGTCATGGAAGGTTGCTAATTCATTACCGATATTTTCCTGGAATCCTGACCTGTATTGAGAGGTCATGGAAGGTTGCTAATTCATTACCGATATTTTCCTGGAATCCTGACCTGTATTGAGAGGTCATGGAAGGTTGCTAATTCAAAACCGATATTTTCCTGGAATCCTGACCTGTATTGAGAGGTCATGGAAGGTTGCCAATTCATAACCGATATTTTCCTGGAACACTGACCTGTATTGAGAGGTCATGGAAGGTTGCCAATTCATAACCGATATTTTCATGGAATCCTGACCTGTATTGAGAGGTCATGGAAGGTTGCTAATTCATAACCGATATTTTCCTGGAACACTGACCTGTATTGAGAGGTCATGGAAGGTTGCCAATTCATAACCGATATTTTCCTGGAATCCTGACCTGTATTGAGAGCTCATGAATGTTGCCAATTCATCACCGATATTTTCATGGAATCATGGCATGACCTGTATTGAGAGGTCATGAAAGGTTGCCAATTCATAACCGATATTTTCATGGAATCCTGACCTGTATTGAGAGGTCATGAAAGGTTGCCAATTCATAACCGATATTTTCATGGAATCCTGACCTGTATTGAGAGCTCATGAATGTTGCCAATTAATCACCGATATTTTCATGGAATCATGGCATGACCTGTATTGAGAGGTCATGAAAGGTTGCCAATTCATAACCGATATTTTCATGGAATCATGACCTGTATTGAGAGGTCATGGAAGGTTGCTAATTCATAACCGATATTTTCCTGGAATCCTGACCTGTATTGAGAGGTCATGGAAGGTTGCTAATTCAAAACCGATATTTTCCTGGAATCCTGACCTGTATTGAGAGGTCATGGAAGGTTGCTAATTCAAAACCGATATTTTCATGGAATCCTGACCTTTTGTTGAGAGGTCATGGAAGGTTGCTAATTCAAAACCGATATTTTCATGGAATCATGACCTCTTTTGGGAGGTCATGGAAGGTTGCCAATTCATAACCGATATTTTCCTGGAATCCTGACCTGTATTGAGAGGTCAAGGAAGGTTGCTAATTCATTACCGATATTTTCCTGGAATCCTGAACTGTATTGAGAGGTCATGGAAGGTTGCTAATTCATTACTGATATTTTCCTGGAATCCTGACCTGTATTGAGAGGTCATGGAAGGTTGCTAATTCATTACCGATATTTTCCTGGAATCCTGACCTGTATTGAGAGGTCATGGAAGGTTGCTAATTCATTACCGATATTTTCCTGGAATCCTGACCTGTATTGAGAGGTCATGGAAGGTTGCTAATTCAAAACCGATATTTTCCTGGAATCCTGACCTGTATTGAGAGGTCATGGAAGGTTGCCAATTCATAACCGATATTTTCCTGGAACACTGACCTGTATTGAGAGGTCATGGAAGGTTGCCAATTCATAACCGATATTTTCATGGAATCCTGACCTGTATTGAGAGGTCATGGAAGGTTGCTAATTCATAACCGATATTTTCCTGGAACACTGACCTGTATTGAGAGGTCATGGAAGGTTGCCAATTCATAACCGATATTTTCCTGGAATCCTGACCTGTATTGAGAGCTCATGAATGTTGCCAATTCATCACCGATATTTTCATGGAATCATGGCATGAACTGTATTGAGAGGTCATGAAAGGTTGCCAATTCATAACCGATATTTTCATGGAATCCTGACCTGTATTGAGAGGTCATGAAAGGTTGCCAATTCATAACCGATATTTTCATGGAATCCTGACCTGTATTGAGAGCTCATGAATGTTGCCAATTCATCACCGATATTTTCATGGAATCATGGCATGACCTGTATTGAGAGGTCATGAAAGGTTGCCAATTCATAACCGATATTTTCATGGAATCATGACCTGTATTGAGAGGTCATGAAAGGTTGCCAATTCATAACCGATATTTTCATGGAATCCTGACCTGTATTGAGAGGTCATGAAAGGTTGCCAATTCATAACCGATATTTTCCTGGAACACTGACCTGTATTGAGAGGTCATGGAAGGTTGCCAATTCATAACCGATATTTTCATGGAATCCTGACCTGTATTGAGAGGTCATGAAATGTTGCCAATTCATAACCGATATTTTCATGGAACCATGACCTGTATTGAGAGGTCATGAAAGCTTGCCAATTCATAACCGATATTTTCATGGAATCCTGACCTGTATTGAGAGGTCATGAAATGTTGCCAATTCATAACCGATATTTTCATGGAATCCTGACCTGTATTGAGAGGTCATGAAAGGTTGCCAATTCATAACCGATATTTTCATGGAAACATGACCTGTATTGAGAGGTCATGAAAGGTTGCCAATTCATAACCGATATTTTCATGGAATCCTGACCTGTATTGAGAGGTCATGGAAGGTTGCCAATTCATAACCGATATTTTCATGGAATCATGACCTGTATTGAGAGGTCATGAAAGGTTGCCAATTCATAACCGATATTTTCATGGAATCCTGACCTGTATTGAGAGGTCATGGAAGGTTGCCAATTCATAACCGATATTTTCATGGAATCCTGACCTCTATTGAGAGGTCATGAAAGGTTGCCAATTCATAACTGATATTTTCATGGAATCTTGACCTGTATTGAGAGGTCATGAAAGGTTGCCAATTCATAACCGATATTTTCATGGAATCCTGACCTGTATTGAGAGGTCATTGAAGGTTGCCAATTCATAACCGATATTTTCCTGGAATCCTGACCTGTATTGAGAGGTCATGGAAGGTTGCCAATTCATAACCGATATTTTCTGCCTGCCAACTACAAACATAACGACATCTCTGAATGTGGCCATCATTCTAAGGGAATACAAGGAAGAGAAGCTAGTTGCTGCTGAGAGGGGCACTATTGACTGCTGGACAAGACCCAAGTTAATCGGCCATGCTGGGCTCAACTCTGGAAGCTCTTTGTTATCCCTGCCATGTCTGGCTTAAAAAAGATTGCACTGGCAGTAGCGAGCAGGACTTTAAGGCACCCCTGGTCGCCCTTTGCTTGCGCACCATGTTTTCAGGGCCTTCACGGAAGAGCGGTGCTGACAGCACTTTCCACGGAAAGCTTTCACTTCCGAACCCTGGCTGTGCTTTTTCTGGAAATGGGCACTATGATTTTAAACAAGAGATTTCGTTTTGTGCCGTTGAGGATTGTAACACCGGAAGTACAGCTGTTGGCGAAAGCACCATTGCGTGGCATGTTGTGAACTGTTAACGAAGGTAATGTTGCACTTGCCAAAGCAGAATTATCCTTTTGTGCAATGATAACCCTGAGTTCCGAAATAGCGACAACATCCTGCTCCTAAGGTCATCTCAGGTGTATAACTTTGACGACTCGAGGGATCATATTATCATCTGATCTTACAATGGAGGGCTCAGCATTCATTAAACATCAAGAGACTGCTGGCCCGGTTATCCTCCACAAAGGATCCTAATGAGACACGTTGGTCACTTCTTGGCTCTAAAATAGAAAAGTTGTAATGGCACCACACCAGAGAACCTTCCCCCAAGGGGTGTTTCATATAAAAGACACCTGTGCACCTTTTGGCATATTCAATACAGTATGCACGAGGAGAGAGAAAACAATGATTTTTTTTGTATACAAGATCGAGGCTCATGAAATAGCTAACATTAATCACATAAAAAAACAAACGGACACATAAAACATAAAATAAAGGGAGCGGGAGACAAGCTGGAGAGAGAGGCTGAAGCACACAAACACAACATTTGAGAGCAGGGACGTCGGGAGATCTGTGGGAGGGAGAGGGCTTGGGGGGAGAAGGCATCGGAAGGGGGGGGGGGGGGGGGAGGGAGAGTGGGAGAAGTATAAAACGCAAGGACACTGCAAGGACTTCCAGGAAAGAAGTCGGTATTTCAAAAAAGTGGATCTGGGGTGAATTAGCGGGGGTAGAAAAGATCAAGGTTTTGGATGATGCCAATGATGTACTAATCTACCACTTTTTGCTGAAGAGAGGCAAAGTCAGCAAATCTTTTGAGACAGCGACACATCCATTGAGACCACTTTGTGCTAATATGTGTCTTACTGTTCTTAAAGAAACGTTAACACTCGTACTTTCAGCTAGGCCATTCACAAGATCTCCACTGGATCATCGTCTATCATGTACAGAATACACCCTGAGGTCCTTAACACCACGTTTGGAGACTTTGGGATTCCTTCCTTGACCCACTCCGTTGTTAACAGAACCACTTTCGTGTATCCTCCACAGAGTCTTACTTACAGCTCCTGATGAAATATGAAGTTGAGTTGCAATCTGCAGGATGGAGTATCCTTCACTGGCGAATAATTTGATTAATATATCCACTGTCATGTGATATTTCCTTCCGAGGAGCCACAGTGTTCATCACACATTTACCATACGGAAACGTCATCAACGCCTGTACTTTTGTAGTTCTTCTCCAGCTGTGGAACTTTCTGATTGCTTGCATGACAACCAATCACAGTGCACCATCCAAAATATGTGACTGCACCATGGACAATTTTATTTTTAAATATGAGAAGTGATTCTATCATGTTGTATTGGTATTTTATATCCAGTATTTCTTGTTTCCAAAATTATTCATATACAGTCACGTGAAAAAGTAAGTACACCCCATGTAAAGTTTTGACTTTTTCAACATATTTCAACATACAGCTATTTGATTTTCATTTCAACAATATTGATAGGTAAAGGTGATATAATATAACAAATATCATGAAACATTTACATTTTGTAGTCCATTGTATAATTTAAATAAACATAAATGCAAATTTCGCATGTGGAATAAGTAAGTACACCCCGACATTTATCACTACTTCAAATACCTAAAATTAGAATCAGGTGCACCAGCTCAGGTGCGAATGATTAGAACATCGTTAGAGAGGATCTTGGAGGAACCTGTCTTATTTAAACCTCGGACATTTAGTTTGGTTTGCTCTTTGTTGTTGAAGTGTGCGGCGTCACCATGCCTAGATCAAAAGAGCTCTCTGAGGCCTTCAGAAAGAAGGTTATAGATGCCTACGAGTCTGGGAAGGGATTTAAAAAGATCTCCGAACAATTTGAAATCAATCATTCGACTGTCCGGAAGATTATCTACAAGTGGAGAAGATTCCAAACATCTGCCAACTTGTTCAGGCCAGGCCGCCTCAGCAAGTTCAGCCTGAGAGCAGACCGCAAGATGCTGAAAGAAGTCTCTAAGAACCCCAGAATGTCATCATGGGACCTACAGGTAGCTCTTGCCACTGTTGATGTCAAAGTGCACGAGTCTGCCATTAGAAAGAGGCTGCACAAATTTGATCTACATGGGAGGTGTGCCAGGAGGAAACCTTTGCTGTCCAGAAAGAGCATCAGGGCAAGACTAAAGTTTGCCAAAGAACACCTAGGCAAAGACCAGCACTTCTGGAACAATGTGCTCTGGACAGATGAGTCAAAGGTAGAGCTATTTGGCCACAGCACCAGAAGACATGTTTGGCGAAAACCAAAGACAGCATTTGACCACAAGAACCTGATACCAACTGTAAAGCATGGTGGTGGAAATATTATGGTTTGGGGCAGCTTTGCTGCATCAGGGCATGGGCGGCTCACCATCATAGAATCCACTATGAATTCTTCATTGTACCAGAGGGTGCTTGAGGATAATGTGAGGCCATCTGTCGGAAAGTTGAAGCTCAAACGAAGATGGACCTTGCAACATGACAATGACCCTAACCATACGAGTAAATCCACCAAGGAATGGCTGAAAATAAAGAAATGGAGGGTTCTGGAATGGCCAAGTCAAAGCCCGGATCTAAATCCCATCGAGTTGTTGTGGGGGGATTTGAAACGAGCTGTGCGTGCAAGAAACCCCTCAAACATCGCACAACTGAAAGAATTCTGCATGCATAGAGGAGGGGGCAAAAATTTCTCCCAGTCGATGTCAGAGACTGGTAGACAGTTATAAGAAACGCCTACTTGAGGTTGTTTCTGCCAAAGGGGGCAATATCACCTATTAGTAATTAGAGGTAATGGTGTACTTACTTTTTCCACATGCGAAATTTGCATTTATGTTTATTTAAATTATACAATGGACTACAAAATGTAAATGTTTCATGATATTTGTTATATTATATCACCTTTATCTATGAATATTGTTGAAATGAAGATCAAATAGCTGTATGTTGAAATATGTTGAAAAAGTCAAAACTTTACATGGGGTGTACTTACTTTTTCACGTGACTGTATATATATATATATATATATATATATATATTTCCATATATATGTCAAAAAAAATATCTATATATACGAGGAAGAGTACCCATCCCAAGTGATGGGAAAAGCTAGCATAGCATAGCCCCCTCCCCTCTCTCCTCCGTCCCCCACGCTCTCTCTCCTCCACTCCCCTCTCTCCCCCATTCTCCTCTCACTCCCACAGTCCCCTCTCCCTTCCCTTTCTCCCCTCTCCCTCCCCACTTGCTTTCACGTGTGTTCGAATAGAATATGTAACCATGCCAACGTAATATTTTTGAAAAAAGTAAATCGACGATTACCTTTCCTACGGTATATAATCGGGTGAAAATACAGGGTTCGAGTTCAAAACCACAAACAGACGTTTTTCAGAGCGAAATACGTTGCCAGTGAAAGAAGAAGAAGATGAAGTACGTTGCCAGTGAAAGATGTCATCATGTGCGGACATACATAGAAAATCTCCGCGAGGACCCGTATCAATAACAGTCGCTACATGGATGGCGATCTTACACACTTGTGGCACTTTATTAATAAACAATGAATATTAATAAAGAGATGCATAATAAAAATAATACTGGATTATATATATATTTTTCATACATCAACAAGGCTCATGGGAGGGCAAGAACACAAAACAGACAATGACATTCATGGGAGCAACAGAAGTTGACACAAAAAGTAGAATCTGAATAAAAAAAGATCGCTACTGGTGTCCCTGGTCGGTTATAAAATAAAATCAACATACAGTGTAAAATAAAAAATCAAACAAGAAAGAGCAATTGGAGATTGCAGACCCTCGCCTGGACGTGTTTTTAGTGTTTTTTAAAAGCTTTTGTGTTAAAACAAATATGGCAGCCGACCATGTGACCGATGACGTCATCATAATTTATCCATAGATTACATTCAAGAAATTTCATCTTGATCAGATGAGGTTTTGTACTTGTCTAATTATGACGGCACAACGGAGGAACCTATGACATCATCATTACTCCCGCCAGGGAGTAATGCATTCACTCGTGTCTGTGTGTGTGTGTGTTTGTGTGTGTGTGTGTGTGTGTGTGTGTGTGTGTGTGTGTGTGTGTGGGTGTGTGTGTGTGTGTTCATGTGTTTGTGAACAATATATCTGGAAAAGTTCTGAACGGATTTGGATGAAAGTTGGTGGGATGACTGCCCTTGGGATAACGAAGAATTGATTAGTTTTTGGTGAAGCTCAGGATATTATTCCCGATCCAGGAATTTTTTGAAGGATTTTTTTACCATTGGAAGATAGGGCTCATTTTTTTTAACATTATCATCATCATTTTGATGATATGACGTCATGACGTCATCATCATTTTTTTTCTCCACCAGTTTATGCCGACAAGGTGCTCAAGAAATGACATCATGATTGGATGAAGTTTTGTACTTGTCAAATTATCGAATTATGACGTCATAATGGAGGCCTTGGGCCGAGAGAGTTAAAAATTGGGCACAGTCTATTCCAGGGCAAGACAAATATGTGTGTAAACTTTGGCGATTCTACGTACAACGGTGTAGACGTAGTACTGCGCACAAACAGACAGACAGACAGACAAACAGACAAACAGTCATACCAACCAATCAACATACTTGCCGGAATCTTTTCCGGCAAGTAACAAATGAAAAATCACTTATAGAGCGACACTTGGCAAAACAGAACAAAGTAGAATGGCACTCGGTAGAGCATCCTTTGGACCTCAAAAAAGAGTTGGTGGTTGAATTCAGTGAGCTGATATGCAAATCCTATTCAAATTTCAATTCAATCGGATGAAAATTGAGGATTTTAGAAATTTGAATAAAAGTGGTTGGCCTTTCGCCGATGTTGACCTTTTGACCTTTTGACCTCAAAAATATATAGGATTTTGTCGGACCACGAACTCTACCATTTGGTGAAGTTTCGTGAAGATCGGTTAAAAATTGTGACCCATAGGCAAGTGTAAGTGAGGGGACAGACAAACACACACACACAAACAAACACACAAACCAGAGTGATCAAATACTTGTCAAAACTTTTTTTTTTTGCCAAGTAACAAACGAACTCAAATGCAATAACCTCTCCCCTGGTGAGGGTAATAATGAAATATATCAGCTTTTAATAAGCCTATACGATACAATCATGATGGGTGCAGAAAACTCAGCAAAACACCGCAATCTTCAAGTCATGCCACATATTTTCCATTGGATTTAGGTCGGGGCTCTGACTGGACCACTCAAGGACATTTATCTTTTTCCTCCTTAGCCACTCCAGTGCAGCTTTGGTTGTGTGCTTCGGGTCATTTTCATGCTGAAAGGTGAACTGCCATCTCAATTTCAGCTTTCTTGCAGAGAGCAGCTGGTTTTCCTCTATGATTTTTCTGTATTTTGCTCCATCCATTTTCCTTTCTATCCAGAAAAGTGCTCCAGTCCCTGCTGATGAGAAAAATCCCCAGAACATTATGCTGCCTCCACCATGCTTCACAGTAGGGATGGTGTTCTTTGGGTGATGTACTGTGTTGGGTTTGTGCCAAATGTAATGTTTTGAATTTAGGCCAAAAGGTTCCATCTTGGTTTCGTCAGACCACAAAACTTTTGGCCACATGGCTTCAGAATCTCCCGGAGTGGGTTTTTTGCATACTGTATATAATATTGTTGCGGTTGTGCCATAAAGGCAAACCCCCTATAGTCAATTGAACGGCAACATGTAGCCTGCAGTAGTTAGTTATTTTTTATTGAATGTAAAGATTAGCTCTTTCCCATTGTGTAATAATGAAAACCAATATGCGTTGATGTTAGACAGGATTTCAAACCCTCGTTGGTTAAGGGAAGCCATTTTTATTGAGCAGGAAGGCGTGGCCAAAAGCACGGCCCACGTGACCAATGGCGAGCCGGCAACCCATCGCCATGATGTGACAAGCCTCAGCCAATCGTAGGCTCTGGAACATTTTGAAGGGTGTGGGCGGGTCTGGTAAAAGCCCATGCGGAGCACATTATCATTCTCTTGCTTGGATTTCGCAGCGCACAGGACAACATCTCTCTTTGCTTGGATTTCGCAGCGCACAGGACAACAGCTCTCTTTGCCTCTTGGATTTCGCAGCGCCAGTTCGACTCTCTTTGCTTTGGATTTCGCTGCGCTACGACCTCCTGTTCTAAACTTTTGCCTTGGATTTTGCCTCGTGGACGACACGATTCTCTTGCTTTGGATTTCGCCACGTGGGCGACACCCTGCTCTGGACTCTCTTGTTTTGGCTCCACCAGACAACACATGTTTTGGCCTTTGTGTTTCGTCAACCACCAATCGCTTCTGCGCCGATCTCTTGCGCCATATCCGGCTGACCTGCAAGTGTTGGCTTCTCCCACGACTCACCTGTGCTAAGTTCGTCCGTGCCGACTTCGAGGCGGTGGTTCGTCCTTCGGACCTTACCTCATCCAGGCTGCACGTCCGGATCGGGTATTGAACTGCGAGCCGCGCACACCAGACCACGTGGCCCATTGCGAGGCAATCCCAGCATGTACATCGATCGGTACGAGAATAACCAGTGTGTTTAATTCCCTCTGTGAGTGTGTCAGAGTGTGAAGGCACCAGTGGGGTTTATTATGATAGGTAAGAATTGATAAGCTGAATCTTCGTCTCTGTTTCTCTGTGCCTTCAAAATAAAAGGCTGTACATTTTGTTGTTACATTCCAACCTGTTCAGATACGTCTTTTCTCCATTGGCCTAGCATCATCCGAGACCGAATTTGGCTAGACTGAGGTCCATAAATCTCATGGGGTAACGACGCTTTCCACACCGTACAAATACGCTCGGCACCCATAAGGTGTGGGAAAGTGAGGGTTTGATCGCGCGGTTCTTCGGCACGTGCGTGCACCTTGATCCGTGCACCTTGAAGATATACGTGATTTTCCAGTATTAAACGAGGGGAATCACGCAACAAAATTGTTGTCAAGGAGTGGGATTTTTGAACCCCAACCGCAACAATATATATATATCAATAAGATAATTCCCCCAATATTAATATATTGTTACGGTTCTCCGCCGCCCTTCTTCCCCTTACCAAGGGGGGGTTAATCCCCTTGTTCTTACTGGACTTGACGGAACCGAGAGACTTGAAACGCCTCTTCCGGGCAAAACGCAAAGTAGGGTTTCGGGACCAAGTCTCACTCGTACCTAAATCCCTGTGCCGCCACGGAAGTGAGGAAGCAAGCCTCGCACGAGCCACGTGTGATCTGGGTACACCGAGCGGATTGAGTACCACGTGGTCCGTGCAGTTTTAGGTAGTGGAACCCGATTCGAGCAGTTCTATTCGTACCACGCTTAGCCAATGAGGAAATCACAGGAACGATCAAATGGAAAAGGAAGAACACGGGTTTAATTATTATTCCCACACGTTTGTACAATGATCGGGACGCAGAGACACAGAGCAGCACTTAAACAGTCTTAGTCTTAACGCCCAGACTCGGGCCCGTCACACTCACACAGGGAATTGCAGATGGGTTTATGTTCCAGCCAAACGCGTCGATGTGGTGGTCCAGGAACGGCCCCGTCCGGCTCTCCACGGTTCCAGCACGTCCCGCAAAGATGGCAAGCAGGCAGTTGAAGGAACCTCGTAGCGTGTCTCTCGTACAAAGGTAGCCGATGAGGTGGAACGGAAAATGCGCGTCTCTCAGCGCGGCTGGCGATTACACAGCCGTTATCACTCACATGACTTAATGCACTGTATACGCCTCGGCTTCCAGCTCAACCGAGCGTCACTTTATAATAGCGCGTATTCCGGTTCATGTGCGTCTTTCTTCACCCGCGTATCTCTCAATGTTCTTTGACACTCTCAACTCCTGCTCGTCAACGATTCCTCCTGGTTGGTCAGTGCGCGCGAGTCCTCTTACTGCTGCGAGTCCTCTTACTCGCAAGTCCTTTGTTCAACGAGTCCTCCCACGCTAGTCCTTCAGTCCTCCCACGCTAGTCCTTCAGTCCTCCGCGCTAGTCCTTGCGAGTCCTTCAGCGAGTCCTCCTGGGGGCTTTGCGCGATGGGTTATATAGATACGCCCCGAACCTTCTTGAACCCTCTCGAACCTTCCAACCACGCCCTGTGACGCAGTGCTGCCGCCACAACCTCTGAGCCCTGATTGGCGGCTCATGCTTACCGTCAGCTCCTCTACCGCCCCTCATTCGGCTCCGCCCCGACCCTCCTAGGCCTGCCTCGTGTCAATTCGCCCAAAATGAACCAAAGTCAGCGCAAAGGGGCATGAGGCTAGGGAGGCTGGAGAGTCAGTAGAAGTAGGACCTATTCTCCTTGCTCCACTCAACGCAGAACTAACATAGGAAAAGGACTAAGCTCACAAATACCAAAAAATAACTACACTATCGCGAGGCTACATGTTGCTTGTGTGACTAACTATGAGTGGGAAATTTTAACATTTATTATACTGACTGTACAAAACTCAAAACCGCAACAATATATTGGAATATGTTGCCGTATCAAAGGCCTTCTGTATGAAATGCAGAATATATAATTCGCTGTCAATATAAGGACAATATAAAACAAAACAAATGCTTTCTCTGAGCTGAACTACAACTCTCCTTTATTTAATAGTTAGTAAATATATACCGACAGTATTCCATCTGAACCATTTGTTATTGTAATTCTCGTATTTTTTTTCCCGTTGTTTTCTTCCTCCCTGTAAAACATTTTTTGCTGTTCCCCAAAAAAATCACAATGCCTACACATGTGATGACAGTGTATTATTTATGAATATAAGTTCTCATTTTTTATATTCAGAAATGGAGACTGGATGAAAGAGCTGAATGACAAGGTGGAAGGCGAAAAAACAACAACGGGAGGAATTGATGAACAAGAAAGCAATAGCTAAATGTCACAATGAATAGCTAAGCATGCAAGTAGATAGCGCTCACTAGTGAGCATGGAAAACAACTGGGTAAAAGAATACAATAAGTCAGACTCAGGAAGGCAATTTGACAAATGAGAGTAAAGGTTGGCAAAGGACTAGAGTTGAAGAGAGACCTTCGACTTGTGGGGGATAGCAATAAATAACGAGATGTTCACAACTATCAAGGCTTCCAAGCAGAAACACCTTGAGTTAAAAGTAGAAACCATGAAACACCTTCAACAAGAACGGCACTCAGGAGAGAGCATACCTCCGCCTGGTTGGCCATATCACTCAATGGTGAAGAATCACTTTAAAAATTCTACTAACTGGATCTGCATTCGGATCTTCAACAAAATTGAATCGATTCTTCCTTGTCACACACACAACCTGTCCAACAAGTTTCGTCCAAATCCATCCATAACTTTATGAGATATCCTGCTATGTATTGTTTTTGGCCCGATCTCCCAATGGTGAAGAATCACTTAAGAAATTAAATAATTCTCATATCCGAATCCACAATCAGATCTTCACCAAAATCGAAACGAATCGTCCTTGGCAGACACCCAACTGGTCCACCACGTTTCGTCCAAATCCGTCCACAATATTTTGGGATATCCTGCTATGTATCGTTTTTGGTCCAATCTCCCAATGGTGAATAATCGCTTGAAAAATAAATAATTACCATATCCGATTCCATATTCAGATCTTCACCAAAATCGAATCGAATCGTCCTTGTCTCACACCCAACCGTTCCACCAAGTTTCGTCCAAATCCGTCCACAACTTTCTGAGATATCCTGCTATGTATAGTTTTTGGCCCTATCTCCCGATGGTGAAGAATCACTTCAAAATTCTAGTAGCCGGATCGGGATCTTCACCAAAATCTAATCATTTCGTCCTGGTCACATACGCTACATCTCTGCTAAATTTTGTTCAAATCCGTCCACAACCTTTTGAGATATTTTGTTCACAAACGGACAGACAAACAAACAGACAGGGGTGAAAACATAACCTCCATCTACCTTTGGTGGCGGAAATAAATATAGGATTTATGAAACAGACGTACCATAACTATAAACTTATTTTAAAATCTTTTGTTGTCTTTACCCATAGAATAGGCATTACTGTCTCGGTTGCGAAGGAAAGATATGGATCATATGTGTTCAAGTCAAAACTTCTGCAACCTGATGACTGCACATCGGATTTTTATGTGAAAAAATAAAAAATATTTTTTCACATAAAACGGCTTTTTTGCACGCAAAAAAATTATTTTGCTATTTTCGGAGAAAAAAAGAATTTCGCCCTTTTTCGGGAAAAATAAAATAAAATGCCCTTTTTGGTCGTAAATGTCTGGCAACGCTAAAAAAAAATTAGGGAATTTTTCCAAATTTTAAACTGCGATCGAAATTTGTAACTGCGATCGAAATTTTTAACTGCGATCGATCTCAAAAACAAAACGTTGCGTCCACTTGCGTGCGTTGCGTCCCCAGCGTGTACAGCAGTGAGGCGGTGTACTACAGTGAGAGAGTGCACACAAAGTGTGAACAAGTCTCCTATCAAGATGAGTGCTGCTCTTCGTGATAAGTGGCTGAAGGAATTCAACGCTGGCGGCGATGGGGCCACCTTCAAGTACGTGTCGAGTGACACGGCTTTCTGTCGAGCTTGTGAAAAGACTTTCCGGGCGAAGCAGAAGTCTGAGCTGGCCCAACATGTCCGAGGAGACCGCCACAAGAGCAACTTGGCCTTGAAGAAGAAGAGGACGGTCACGCAAGCCACCATGGAGGACTTTGGTGGCGGAAAGAGGCACAAGTGCGACGTCGTGGTTCAGGAGCTGTGCCAGGCCATGCTGGCCGCTGGCATCCCATGGTCGAAATTGGAAAACCCTGCCCTCCGGTCGTTCCTGGAGAAGCACATCACTCTCCAGATCCCCGATGAAAGCTGGATTTGAAAGCACTACCTCGACAAGTGCTACGACGAGGCCTTGGCGGGGATCCGTGCCGACCTCGGACAGCAGCCCATCTGGCTGTCCGTCGACGAGACGACCGATTCGGCAGGTCGATATGTGGCCAACATCATCGCGGGACGCTTGTCCAAGGAGGGGTACTTTCGTCCCCACCTCGTCCAGTGCATGTTTCTGGAGAAGACCAACTCCGGGGAGATCGTGCGTGCAGTCAATGACACGCTGCGCTATCTTTGGCCTGATTTCAAGCCGGAGTGCCTCAAGGTCCTCGTCAGCGACGCCGCGGCCTATATGATCAAGGCCGGCCATGCCCTGAAGGAACTCTTCCCGGACTTGCTGCATGTGACTTGCGTTGCCCACGCGCTCCACCGTGTCTGCGAGACAGTCTGAGAAATGTTCAAGGACGTCAACGACCTGATTGCCACGACGAAGAAGGTGTTCGTCAAAGCCCCGTCGCATGTTGTCTTTTGGAAGGAGCAGCAGCCCAATCTTTCTCTCCCCCCGGAGCCCATTCTGACTCGGTGGGGGACGTGGATCGACGCCGCGATGTTCTACGCCGAGCACTTCGAGGCCGTTAAGGACATTGTGGACCAGCTGAACGATGACGACGCGATGGCAATCCGGAGTGCCAAGGACCTGTTCAGAAAGGCGGACATCAAGCTCAGTTTGGTCTTCTTAAATGCCCACGTGTCGTTCATCCCGAAGATCCTTAAGCAGCTGGAGGAGGCCGGCATGGAGCTGGCCAAGGCCTTCCAGCTCCTTGATCAGGCCAAGGAGGAGCTCGAAAAGATCCGAGGCTGCCGTAAGGAGATCCTGCTCACCAAGTTCAAGGCGGTGCTGCAGCGCAATCCCGACATTGGTGTGCTGAGGACAGTGGCTTTGATCCTGGATGGAGATCAGCACGGATCTGAGGTTGGTGTGCCGGCTGGAGTCAAGCTTGCTGACATCCCCCTCTTGAGGTACTGCCCCATCGTCAGCGTCGACGTGGAAAGGTCCTTCTTCGTCTACAGAAACGTCCTCACCGACTGCCGACACCGCCTCACCAAGGAGAACATTACCAAGATAATGATTTCAAACACCTACTTTAACCGTTCCTAAAAGGGTCTTGTCAATTTCTTCTAGTCCTCTACTTATCAAACAATGCGGTTGCAATAAAGGTACCTGAACGTCATTTTTTTACCTGTTTACTAGCCCAGAGTGCTTAATGTTGTGCAGGAAAAAGCTTACCATTTTTTGTTCTTTTTTTGACTGATTTCTGAAAAACTTGGTAATAATAAAAAATGAATAAAACGGGGGAAAAAATTATTTCGGGATTTTTTCACATTAAAAAAAAAAATTCCCGCTTTTCAAAACATAAAAGGCCTATTTTCTTAACATAAAAATCGGTAGTCTAGCTGATGACTATATGTATATAAAAACGTTATGGATGGATTCAAACGAAATTTGGTGTACAGGTTTGGTGTGTGACAAGGACGAATCCATTAGATTTTGGTGAAGATCCAGATTCGGATACAAGAATTTTTTAAGTGATTCTTCACCATTGAGTTTTTCATATGCAGCCCGTGCTTGCTGGTTGCCTCATTTTCTTGAGGCGCCCTAAGTCGAAAATCCCGTAGTAACCAATAAAGATCAGTAGGACATGTATTTCTATGTGTCTCTAATTGGAAATTACGGTGTCTATTGGTTTATACAGGAACCAGTAGAGTTTCCAAGAGAAATCAAAGCAGATTCGGTTGAAACCAATAGAAACCATTCGATACAACTTGTCTGAAAACCCATAGAGACCAATAGGAACCTTTAAGTTCAACTTGTCCTAAAGAAACCATTCGAGTTAATTGGTCTGAAACCCCATTGACCAACCAAAATAATTTAATTACCTCCGCCACCGAAGGTGGATGGAGGTTATGTTTTCACCCCTGTCTGTCCGTTTGGCTGTCCATTTGTTCGTGAACAAGATATCTCAAAAGGTTGTGGACGGATTCGGATGAAATTTGACAGAGATGTAGCGTATGTGACAAGGACGAAATGATTAGATTTTGGTGAAGACCCGGATTCGGATCCGGCTACTATAAAAAATAATTCAAATGATTCTTCACCATTGGGATATCGTGCCAAAACGATACATAGCAGGATATCTCAAAAAGTTGGACGGATTTGGCCGAAACTTGGTGGACAAGTTGTGTGTCTGATAAGGACGATTCGATTCGATTTTGGTGAAGATCTGAATCCAGATACGAGAACTTTTACAATTTTCTAAATGATTCTTCACCATTGAGTGATAGGGCCAAAAACGATATATAGCATGATGTTTCAAAAAGTTGTGGACAGATTATTACAAAACTTGGTGGATGAGAAAGTTAGGTGACAAGAACAAGCTGATTAGATTTTGGTGAAGATCCGGATCCAGATTCGACCTACCAGTGGGATACAAAACGTAAACTGTTCAGTCTGGCGGAGGTATGTGCTCTACCGAGTGCCGTTCTAGTTTTTCCTGAGATATCTCTCTTCAAATACGAAGTGCACCGGTACATCATTGCTGTATGTGAAGTTATATAACAACCACTTCAGCAGTTCTGGAGAAGCTCTTTGAAATTTATTATGCAATAAAATCATAAAGCAAAGATGGCCACCAAGCACATTGACTGACCATTCAGATTCATTGGAGGATATGCCCTCAATCTCATGAATTGTAATAACTGGACTGGACTGTCTTTCCCTCGCGGCCCCCCTGTACTGTCTTTCCCTCGCGGTCCCCCTGTACTGTCTTTCCCTCGCGGTCCCCCTGTACTGTCTTTCCCTCGCGGTCCCCCTGTACTGTCTTTCCCTCGCGGTCCCCCTGTACTGTCTTTCCCTCGCGGCCCCCCTGTACTGTCTTTCGCTCACGGTCCCCCTGTACTGTCTTTCCCTCGCGGTCCCCCTGTACTGTCTTTCCCTCGTGGCCCCCCTGTACTGTCTTTCCCTCACGGTCCCCCTGTACTGTCTTTCCCTCGCGGTCCCCCTGTGCTGTGTTCCTGGATGTTTTTTTGTTGAATGTGTTTTAATGAATGTTTCCCCCTGTACTGTCTTTCCCTTGCGGTCCCCCTGTACTGTCTTTCCCTCGCGGCCCCCCTGTACTGTCTTTCCCTCGTGGTCCCCCTGTACTGTCTTTCCCTCGCGGTCCCCCTGTGCTGTCTTTCCCTCGCGGTCCCCCTGTACTGTCTTTCCCTCGCGGTCCCCCTGTACTGTCTTTCCCTCGCGGTCCCCCTGTACTGTCTTTCCCTCGCGGTCCCCCTGTGCTGTGTTCCTGGATGTTTTTTTGTTGAATGTGTTTTAATGAATGTTTCCCCCTGTACTGTCTTTCCCTCGCGGTCCCCCTGTACTGTCTTTCCCTCGCGGTCCCCCTGTACTGTCTTTCCCTCGTGGCCCCCCTGTACTGTCTTTCCCTCGCGGTTCCCCTGTACTGTCTTTCCCTCGCGGTCCCCCTGCACTGTCTTTCCCTCGCGGTCCCCCTGTACTGTCTTTCCCTCGTGGTCCCCCTGTACTGTCTTTCCCTCACGGTCCCCCTGTACTGTCTTTCCCTCGCGGTCCCCCTGTGCTGTGTTCCTGGATGTCTTTTTGTTGAATGTGTTTTAATGAATGTTTCCCCCTGTACTGTCTTTCCCTCGCAGTCCCCCTGTACTGTCTTTCACTCGCGGTCCCCCTGTGCTGTGTTCCTGGATGTCTTTTTGTTGAATGTGTTTTAATGAATGTTTCCCCCTGTACTGTCTTTCCCTCGCGGCCCCCCTGTCTTTCCCTCGCGGCCCCTCTGAACTGTCTTTCCCTCGCGATCCCCCTGTACTGTCTTTCCCTCGTGGTCCCCCTGTACTGTCTTTCCCTCGCGGTCCCCCTGTGCTGTGTTCCTGGATGTCTTTTTGTTGAATGTGTTTTAATGAATGTTTCCCCCTGTGCTGTCTTTCCCTCGCGGTCCCCCTGTACTGTCTTTCCCTCGCGGTCCCCCTGTACTGTCTTTCCCTCGTGGTCCCCCTGTACTGTCTTTCCCTCACGGTCCCCCTGTACTGTCTTTCCCTCGCGATCCCCCTGTACTGTCTTTCCATTGCGGTCCCCCTATACTGTCTTTCCCTCGCGGTCCCCCTGTACTGTGTTCCTGGATGTCCTTTTGTTGAATGTGTTTTAATGAATGTTTCCCCCTGTGCTGTCTTTCCCTCGCGGTCCCCCTGTGCTGTCTTTCCCTCGCGATCCCCCTGTACTGTCTTTCCATTGCGGTCCCCCTGTACTGTCTTTCCCTCGCGGTCCCCCTGTACTGTGTTCCTGGATGTCCTTTTGTTGAATGTGTTTTAATGAATGTTTCCCCCTGTACTGTCTTTCCCTCGTGGTCCCCCTGTGCTGTCTTTCCCTCGTGGTCCCCCTGTGCTGTCTTTCCCTCGCGGTCCCCCTGTGCTGTCTTTCCCTCGTGGTCCCCCTGTGCTGTCTTTCCCTCGCGGTCCCCCTGTACTGTCTTTCCCTCGCGGTCCCCCTGTGCTGTCTTTCCCTCGCGGTCCCCCTGTGCTGTCTTTCCCTCGTGGTCCCCCTGTGCTGTCTTTCCCTCGTGGTCCCCCTGTGCTGTCTTTCCCTCGTGGTCCCCCTGTGCTGTCTTTCCCTCGTGGTCCCCCTGTGCTGTCTTTCCCTCGCGGTCCCCCTGTGCTGTCTTTCCCTCGTGGTCCCCCTGTGCTGTCTTTCCCTCGTGGTCCCCCTGTGCTGTCTTTCCCTCGTGGTCCCCCTGTGCTGTCTTTCCCTCGTGGTCCCCCTGTGCTGTCTTTCCCTCGTGGTCCCCCTGTGCTGTCTTTCCCTCGTGGTCCCCCTGTGCTGTCTTTCCCTCGTGGTCCCCCTGTGCTGTCTTTCCCTTGTGGTCCCCCTGTGCTGTCTTTCCCTCGTGGTCCCCCTGTGCTGTCTTTCCCTCGTGGTCCCCCTGTGCTGTCTTTCCCTCGTGGTCCCCCTGTGCTGTCTTTCCCTCGTGGTCCCCCTGTGCTGTCTTTCCCTCGTGGTTGTCAGCTCTTTCACGAGCCTCGATTCAGTATTAAAAAAAAAAAAAAAAAAAAAACTTTCTGAAGTTTAAAGCTTATCGGTGTAACTGTCTACAAGAAATGTTTGTTGCAAAATATAGCGGAACTAGAACGCCACTCAGCAGCGCGCATACTCCCGCCGTGGGTCAAGTTGGAATAGTACGATTTCACAAAAGTTTGAGGGAGTAGTTGTAATAGCAGTGACAACACAAGACAAGACAACACAAGACAAGACAACACAAGACAGACACTGCACAGATATATATTTAGAATATATAGAAGATAATGGTAAAAAAAAAAGGCAATTTCACTTACATTTTCGGATTCAGCGTTCAATTCTATATAAGTGAGTGTATTTTGAGGCATGTGTGACTTCAAATAAAATTGTAAGCCAGGAAAACGTGCGTTTCATTCCTTAGGGATACAACATGTAAAACTGGCCCAAATGTCAAAACAAACTCGCTCATTTTAAGTCGTACAAGCTAATGCGACCACTCATTCTTCTGGGAAGAATCCCGTGCACATGCTTGTCACACTTATAACTCACCTAAGTCTTTATAAGTTCATCAAATACTGACACCGCGATGGACATTCGCTGAGGTAAATGTTGATATCTCTTCTGAGGTAAAAACAAACAAAAAAAACAAAACAGTTTTAAAGCATTATACGTATCAAACGATACATTTTATGAAACGGGGAAACCGAATACACACTTTGGTGGTTTTAAAATGACAGAATATGTCTTTATTAGAAAAAAAATAACCTTGAAGACGACACTGCTAACAAAATACACCGCTCTAACGCATAACCACGAGTTTAAACTACATTTACAACAAATATAAAAACGATTTTCATATCACAATGTTAAATATAGAATATATAGAAGATAATGTTTAAAAAAAATGAACCCTATCTTCCAATGGTAAACAATCCTTCAAAAAATTCCTGGATCCGGAATAATATCCCGAGCTTCACCAAAAACTAATCAATTCTTCCTTATCCCAAGGGCAATCATCCCACCAAATCCATTCAGAACTTTTCCAGATATCTTGTTCACAAAAACACGAACACACACACACACACACACACACACACACACACGGACACGATCGAATGCATTACTCCCTGGCGGGAGTAATAATAATAATGTTAATAATAATAATAATCTATATATGATGGAGCAATTGCTTGTATATATGTACATATGTATGTCCGCTCTACACCCATTGGTTGAAAGTTGGCCTGACGCCATCCACAATTGTAACCTGAAAAAAACTCATATGTCTGCCATTTTGTACTGTGTTGAGCTTCTTCGGAAGTGTCATATTCACAATCGCCATGCCCTCCCTATAAGTTTTCCATTCAGTATAAAACAACCCAAGAAAATGTTGAAAGGATCATCAGATATTAAAAAGTTGGAGCCGATATGTGTCTTGGGGCTTGTGAAGGCGTCAGTACGTTTGGCATCTGCTGTCAGTGCAATTAGAACTAGAACGGGCACTCGGTAGAGCGCATACCTTCGCCGCAGCTACTTTTGTTGCCAAAATAAAAGACTACAAGATCTGTGTAGCAAAGCATTTTGGCATTAGTTTCATACAAATTGGACACAAATTGACCGCGCTATGGTAAAAAGACGATTTTGACCTTTTCATGACCTTGACCTTGACCTTTGACCCGATCGATTCCAAAATCTAATCAAATGGTTCCCGGATAATAACCTATCATCCCACCAAATTTCATGCGAATCGGTTGAATACTTTTTGAGTTATGCGAATAACATACACACACACACAGACATACAAATAAATACACAGCGATCAAAACATAACCTTCCGCTTTTGCGAAGGTAATTATCCGAGCTACATAACCACGATGTATTATACAGTATATGCACATATAAAGCAGTATCGACGTTTTTGCTTGATGAATGTAACCCAGGTTATTTTTATTTTAGGGAGCGATCGAGGCAGCATTCTGTTGCCTATACACCACCCAGATAAAGGGATGTATCAGAATAACGTGTTGCATGCTGGGAACAAGATCGCCCGTAGGGTGGGAACGCTGCTAATAATAAGAAGAATTAGAAGAAGAAGAAGAAGAAGTAGAGAAGAAGAAGAATTTAAAAAATCAAGTAATTACAAATTCATGAACATGAACAAAATATTTAATGAATCTGTAGATGCCCATTTAACAATAAGTCATTCACAAAGAAAAAGAATTGCACAGTTCCTGGAAATGTGTGAGGACGTTTGCCAGTTCTTCGGTGAAATTCTCACCTCAATAAGGAGTCTTCTTGGTTCCATTGTTTGCAGCATGGACAAGTGGAGGTTTCTTGGAGAATCGTATGTTGAGGACAGGTCATCCAATCTGCAAACGAATATATGGTGAGGAAACGATGATGTCACATTCCATAAAGCTTTTACGAGCTTCATGCTTGTCATGGTCATTAAAATCAGGTGAAGATAGTTAATCAACTCCATAAACAGTACATTGTTTGCATTTTATTGCCAAAAGCAAACATGAGACACAGAACGAACAGAACAAAATTATGGGTAATCCGTAATCCAAACAGACATTTACAAAGCAGACGTAACTTAATATCGTGAATTTGGAATTCTGGAACGTTTTAGTTTTGGAAAATATCAGTAGTGGACAAGAAATTGTATGGTTCAAACAATTATATTCTTATTTCCCTTTTACATCTCTGGAGGAGTATTTTTTGAGTGTGCCAAAGTGCCTATGAATGGCGAGGCAACACAATTCTTACACAAAGTTTACTTTTTATTACAAAAGGCTGATATCTCTGCAATTATCATTGAAGATGCTATAGCATGGATGAGCTCACTACACTCGCCTCACCGAACGTCGCCGCAGAGGCACAGGCTTGTTTTAACTAAGGATAATAACCTGACTGAACTTGAGTTGCTGTGTTGTCATGATTTTCACCAATCATAATACACAAACATTAATTTTGTTCAAATTTATTTGTGATATTATTTATTTGTAATTTATTAGTAATCTAAAAAGGTCCAAGTCATGTAAAACTCCAAATGGTCAAGGGTCCAAGCTGGTGTAATGGGTCTAAAGCATCTTACGGGTCTTTGGGGTCTTTAATGGTCTTGAAGGGTCTTTTGAGTCTTCAGGGTATTTTGGGTTTTTTCAGTCTTTGGGGTCTTTCGGTCTTCAGGGTATTTTGGGTCTTCAGGATCTTTGGGGTCTTTGTGGTCTTTTGGGTCTTCAGGTTATTTTGGGTCCTCTGGGTTTTTTAAGGTCTTCAGGGTCTCTAATTGTATTTTGGGTCTTCAGGGGTCTTGGTGGTCTTAAGGGTCTTGAAAGGTGTAAGGGGTCTCAGCAGTCTCAAGGGTCACAAGGTATATTCCAACAGTACGTAATTAATATACATATGTAATTAATAGACGTATGTAATTAATAGACAGGATGCAACCGACAGTCAAACCGCCATTTCATATGTCTGCCATTTTGTACTGTGTTAAGCCTCTTCGGAAGTGTCATATTCACAATCACCATGCCCTCCCTATAAGTTTTCCATTCAGTATAAAACAACCCAAGCAACTGTTAAAAGGATCATCAGATATTAAAAAGTTGGAGCCGATATATGTCTTGGGGCTTGTGAAGGCGACAGTACGTTTGGCCTCTGCTTTTTTTTTTTTTTTTTTTTTTTTTTTTTTTTGTATACTGAATCGAGGCTCGTGAAAGAGCTAACATTTATTTCACAAACAAATCAACCAGACAAACAAAATATGTAAAAAGAGGGAGCGGAAGACAAGATGGGGAGAGAAGGGGAAGCACACAAACACAACATTTGAGAGCAGGGAGATGTGTGGGAGGGAGAGGGCTTGGGGGGAGGAGGCGTGGGAAGGGGGGGGGGGGGTGGGAGAAGTATAAAACACAAGGACACCAAGGACTTCCAGGACAGAAGTTGGTATTTCAAAAAAGTGGATTTGGGGTGAAATTAGCGGGGGTAGAAAAGATCAAGGTTTTTTTGGATGGGGGAAGATAAGAGATGGTGGTGAACAGCTGTTTTAAAGACCTGGAGGGTGGAATGGATTGAAGAGAGTGAGGGAGTTTGTTCCAGAGGCGGGAGAGAAAAGAGGAATGAAGGAGTGAAGGTGAGCAGACAGTCTTGATTTTGGCAGTTTAACCATAAGAGGGTTGCAGGCAGATCTTGTGCGACCTGTAGGAATATTTGGGGGGGGACAGAGCCCAGAGAGAGCTTGAGGGAGCAAGGCCGGAGAGAAGTCGGTAGAAGACGGAAAGACCACCAACCTGCCTGCGGTGAGTGAGTGAAAGGCCCTTGGAGTTAGCTTCATCGCGGGAGATTCCAATGATTCTGAACGCTTTGGTTTCAACAGCGTGAAGACGAGCTCGGTGTGAGGCAGGGGCACCAGCCCAGAGATTTGAAGACTGAATCAACACGTCTTCTATCTTAAGCTACCTTTTGAAGAAACAAAGGTCCATTTTGATTACAACTCGCGCAAAGGAAACCTGGACTTGCACCTGGATTTGCACCTGGAAGACGAAATTATGTGGATTGACGAGCGCATGACCCTTGCGGCCCTTGCGACCTCGGTGTGAGGCAGGGGCACCAGCCCAGAGATTTGAAGACTGAATCAACACGTCTTCTATCTTAAGCTACCTTTTGAAGAAACAAAGGTCCATTTTGATTACAACTCGCGCAAAGGAAACCTGGACTTGCACCTGGACTTGCACCTGGAAGACGAAATTATGTGGATTGACGAGCGCATGACCCTTGCGGCCCCCAGTGACCATGGAAACAGTCTCTCTACGGTGCGCCTGCTGATTCAGAGAAACCAGGTGCCTGATTGTTGAGCTTTGATCTGCTTGGGTGTTGGTGGCGTAGGTTTGTTTAGCGGGTCATGAGGGACAAGGAAAATGATGTTTCCTCATCCATGAAGGATGTTCCTCATCCATGAACGATGTTCCTCATCCATGAAGGATGTTCCATCATCCATGAAAGCATGTTTCTTCATCCATGAAGGATGTTTTCTCATCCATGAAGGATGTTCCCTCATCCATGAAGGATGTTCTCTCATCCATGAAGGATGTTCTCTCTTCCATGAAGGATGTTCCCTCATCCATGAAGGATGTTCCCTCATCCATGAAGGATGTTCTCTCATCCATGAAGGATGTTCCCCTCATCCATGAAGGATGTTCTCTCATCCATGAAGGATGTTCCCTCATCCATGACGGATGTTCTCTCATCCATGAACGATGCTCCCTCATCTATGAAGGATGTTCCCTCATCCATGACGGATGTTCTCTCATCCATGAAGGATGTTCCCTCATCCATGAAGGATGTTCCCTCATCCATGAAGGATGTTCCCTCATCCATGAAGGATGTTCCCTCAACCATGAAGGATGTTCTCTCATCCATGAAGGATGTTCTCTCTTCCATGAAAGATGTTCCCTCGTCCATGAAGGATGTTCTCTCATCCATGAAGGATGTTCTCTCTTCCATGAAGGATGTTCCCTCGTCATGAAGGATGTTCTCTCATCCATGAAGGATGTTCCCTCATCCATGAAGGATGTTCTCTCATCCATGAAGGATGTTCCCTCATCCATGACGGACTGTTCTCTCATCCATGAACGATGCTCCCTCATCTATGAAGGATGTTCCCTCATCCATGACGGATGTTCTCTCATCCATGAAGGATGTTCCCTCATCCATGAAGGATGTTCCCTCATCTATGAAGGATGTTCCCTCATCCATGAAGGATGTTCCCCTCATCCATGAAGGATGTTCTCTCATCCATGAAGGATGTTCCCTCATCCATGAAGGATGTTCCCTCATCCATGAAGGATGTTCTCTCATCCATGAAGGATGTTCCCTCATCCATGAAGGATGTTCCCTCATCCATGATGGATGTTCTCTCATCCATAAAGGATGTTCCCTCATCCATGACGGATGTTCCCTCATCCATGAAGGATGTTCCCGCATTATTAGGTCAGTCCTTTAATTATGCCGGGATGTCCGGAAATTACCACTCATGTCAGTCCTTTTAGTATTTACTTTCCAGGTAGTGTTGTGCATTATACCTGACAGTCGGTGTTTCCTGAAGTCAATGGGGGTATAAGTCTCGTTTCCTCCTTTTGGGTTTGTGGATCTTCACTTCGGGTAAAAGCATTTTGACCCTGTCCTACCATCCTGCAACAACATTGTTCGTAACCTGGTCCACCCCGACGAGGAAATGAACAAGTGTGACCTTTATTTTATGCGCGCCTGTGACGAATGCGCGCCTGTGTCGTGGGAGATACTGACTTCTATAGGGAGGCCCCATCACCCTCCCCATCACCCTGCCATCACCCTCCCATCACCCTGCCATCACCCTCCCCCATCACCCTGCCATCACCCTCCCATCACCCTGCCATCACCCTCCCATCACCCTCCCCCGTCACCCCTCCCCCGTCACCCTCTGCCATCACCCTCTGCCATCACCCTCTGCCATCACCCTGCCATCACCCCTCCCATCACCCTGCCCCATCACCCTGCCCCATCACCCTCCCATCACCCTGCCATCACCCCTCCCATCACCCTCCCATCACCCTGCCATCACCCTCCCACCACCCTCTCGTTGGAGGTATTGACTGATATAGGATTAGTTTTCTAAGGCTGTAGGCCGCACCTCATTTTGTCAAATAAAGTGGTATTCGGGTGGTTCCGGTATTTGGGACCGCAGGGACGGAAAGTGCAGGTACGGGGTGCTTGGCACTCCCCAGCCGGCCCGCTCTGAAGGTTCGGATCGGGACACCGGGATTCATTCCGGTCGCCCCGGTCGGCCCTGAGGTGGGGGTGCGGGGCCTGTCCACGGAACGTCAAAACAAACGGCCTGCCGGGGGCCGCCCAAAAGTCGGGCGTGAGGGGGCGCGTCCACTAATGGAACGCCTCTCGCTTCCCAGATCGAGGGCCACGTTGTCAGGAGAACCTCGTCCCTTCTGGTTGCCCTGCCGTCCCACCGGGAGCGCCGGCAGGGTGTACTTCAAACTAAGCTTAAGTGTCAAGTGTTAAGTTCCTCCTTGCCCTCGCAAGGGAAAGGCTAGGGTCAAGCTCCTCCAAATTTCCAAACACTAGAATCGGACGCCTCAAATTAATTAATTATTTGTTTAAAACATCTCAGTCGCCCCCGCGACCTCTCTAGCGCGGGCGTCGAACCAGTTCATTTCCGGTGGCGACCCGGGCCGAGTATCGGCCCGGCCGTGGCCGAAGCCGTTGATTCCGCCGTAGCACGCTAACGCGTAGGCTCGCGCGCCCCTGGCCCGCCGGGGCTCCGCGGGTGTCCTACCGTGCCTGGCTTGCCGGTGCCCGGGGACGGATCTCGCTGTCTAAACATGGTAGCGCTAGGCCAGTGGGGACCGCCGGGACCCACGTGCACTCACATGGTGTTGTGCGCGTGGGCGGCAGTATCAGACCGGGGCGCCCAAAGGCGCCACGCACCCAAACGCTCCCCGGCTAAAGTTCATCCTGAAAGCGCCCACATTGTGCGGACAAACCAAGTCAAGGGCCACGTGGTCAGGAGAACCACGCTGTGCCTATCGGCCGGCCTCAAAGACCGAAATTGTGACGGTGTCACCCTTGATGTCACAGTTGATGCCTGTTTCGTTCAGAGTGATTATACACCTGCCCAAAGAAGATGCGTTTTCATAATATATCGGAAATACAATCGTTAAGTCTTTCATTTAAAAAACTCATCTGTAAATCGACATGTAATTCACATATGTGAAATAAATAAATAAACAGAGGGGAAATTGCCTCGAGATATTCTTCATTCTTATTTTAGAAGTTACTAGCAGAAGTACCCGGCATTGCCGGGTGGGGGAGGGGAGGGGGGGAGGGGAGAAGAGTGGGAGGGGGAGGGGGAGAGGGGAGAAGAGGGGGGGGATGGGGAGGGTGAGGGATGGGAGGAGGTGGGAGGGGGAGAGGTGGAGGGGGAGGAGGGGGGAGGTGGGAGGGGAGAGGGGGGAGGTGGGAGGGGGAGAGGGGGGAGGTGGGAGGGGGAGAGGGGGGAGGTGGGAGGGGTGAGAGGGGGGAGGGGAGAGGGGGAGGGGGAGGTGGGAGGGGGAGAGGGGGGAGGGGGGAGGGGAGGGGGGAGGGGGGAGGGGAGGAGGGAGGGGGGGTGGGAGGAGGGGAGGAGGGGAGGAGGGAGGGGGGTGGGAGGGGGGAAGGGGGGAGGGGAGGGGGGAAGGGGGGAGGGGAGGGGGAAGAGGGGAGGGGGGAGGGGGGAAGAGGGGAGGGGGGAGGGGGGAAGAGGGGAGGGGGGAGGGGGGAAGAGGGGAGGGGGGAAGAGGGGAGGGGGGAGGGGGGAAGAGGGGAGGGGGGAGGGGGGAAGAGGGGAGGGGGGAGGGGGGAAGAGGGGAGGGGGGAGGGGGGAAGAGGGGAGGGGGGGAGGGGGGGAAGAGGGGAGGGGGGAGGGGGGGGGAGGGGAGGGGGGAGGGGCCGGAGGGGGAGGGGGGAGGGGGGAGGGGCCGGAGGGGGGAGGGGAGGGGGAAGGGGGGAGGGGGAAGGGGGGTGTGGGAGGGGGAGGGAAGGGTGGAGGGGGGAGGGGGAAGAGGGGAGGGGAGAGAGGGGGAGGGGAAGAGGGGAGGGGAGAGGGGGGAGGGGAGAGGGGGGAGGGGAAGAGGGGAGGGGGGGAGAGGGGGGAGGGGGGGAGGGAAGAGGTGGGGATGGGGAGGGTGAGGGATGGGAGGGTGAGGGATGGGAGGGGGAGGGGGAGGGGTGGGAGGGGGAGGGGGGGGGGAGGGGGTAGGGGGAGGGAGGGGGGAGGGGAAGGGGGGAGGAGGAGGGGGGACATGGCAGAAGTACCCGGCATTGCCGGGCGGGGGAGGGGAGGGGAGGGGGGAGGGGAGGGGAACGGGGGGGGGAGGGGAGAAGAGGGGGGAGGGGAGAAGGGTGGGGGAGGGGGAGGGGGAAAATGGAGGGGTAAGGGAGAAGGGGAGGGGTAGGGTGGAGGGGGAAGGAGGGGGAGGGGAGAAGGGGAGGGGGAGGGGGAGGGGAGAAGGGGAGGGGTAGGGTGGAGGGGTAAGGGAGGGGGGATGGAGGGGGGAGGGGGGAGGGGGAGGGAAGGGGATGGCCAGTCAACAATGACGTTGCAGTTCTCATGGTCGGAGAGCAGCACAACAATCGGACATAGTCCTGCATATTCGCAACAGCACGAAGCGGATTTTGGAGACTCACCGATCCTGTGACGTCCTCCAGTACCGGCGTTGCCGGGCGGGGGAAGGGAGACCCGTACATTCCCAACCCGTACATTCGCCCTCTCGACTCAAGCTCACTCGGACAAAAGCCTCGCACAAATTACACCGTGAAGGCCCAATGGTCATGTCTATGCCACAAATCACGGGCGTACTGAATTGAAAATATATAGAACGCTCATACTCCGTGAAAAGTGAAGCCGCCGTGTCGCCATCTTGGTCAGCACGACTCGACCAACTCGCTTCGCGGATCTCGTTTTGTGCGGCAATAAACTGCTCCAATCGGTTACGGAAGGGTTGTGGAAAGACGTTTCACAGCTGTTTCAAAGACATTTAATTCATATCGCACAAAATCGATACAAAACACGATCGCATAAAAGGTGAAAAAACGTGTGACGTGTGACGGGATGGAACATCACGTGATTGCTCTGAGCGAATCAGTCTGGCGGCGGGAATGGAACATCACGTGATCGCTCTGAGCGAATCAGCGAGCTGCTCTGGAACCGGCTGAGATTAGCGGGTACTTCGCTGAAATGCGCTGAGGTTAATATGAATAAAAAATATGGATCATCAAATATTTTGAGTTCGGCCATGTTCGTCCCAGGCTAATTCTTCCAGGTGCAATTGCACTGCTGTCAGTGCAATTGGAATTATCCGAGCTACATAATCACGATGTATTATATATGCACATATAAAGCAGTATGGACGTTTTTGCTTGATGAACGTAACCCAGGTTATTTTTATTTTTGGGAGCGATCGAGGCAGCATTCTCTTTCCTATACACCACCCAGACAAATTGATGTATCAAAATAACGTGTTGCATATATAGTCACACGGCTTCACTGCCTCACCACCTTATGGCTTCACGGCGCATTTTTCGGTTTTACATCCGTATATTTGAAGAAGAAGAGGTTTTGGTCACAAATATACATACGCAGATGCATACATACATACAGTCGTGGCCAAAAATAGTGCACCCTTGCACTTTTTTCAAATGAAGCACAATTTCCTCCAGAAAATTGTTGAAATGAAACAATCTTTTGGTATCCACATTTGTATTTCTTTGGTTTGCAGTGGAACAAAACAAAAAAAATCTGAAAAAATTACTAAATCTTAGCTTATTCCACACATAAATCCTAAAATGGCCTGGCCAATATTATTGGCACCTTTTAGAAGTTGTTAGAAATAATTCGATTTCAAGCAGGTGATTCTTTACTTTGGAACTGAACTCACCTATGGTGAGTTGCAGATGCCTGCAATATAAAAATCACTCATTCAACCAGTTTGAATGGAGAAAAGGAGTCATTGTGCTGTTTTGTGTCACTGTGTGCACCGCAATGAGCATGGAGAAAAGAAAACCAGAGAATTGTCTGAGGAGGTCAGACACAAGATTGTAGCCAAGAATGGACAATCTCAAGGCTACAAGTCCATCTCCAGAGATCTTGATGTTCCTGTGTCCACCGTACGCATTGTTATCAGGAAGTTTAAGGCCCATGGCACTGCAGCCTCCACCGTACGCAATGTTATCAGGAAGTTTAAGGCCCATGGCACTGCAGCCTCCACCGTACGCAATGTTATCAGGAAGTTTAAGGCCCATGGCACTGCAGTCAACCTCCCTGGACATGGCCACAAGAGAAAACTTGATAGAAGATTACAGCAAAGGATTGTTAGAATGGTGGAGAAAGCACCTCAATCAACTGCCAAACAGATTCAAGCTGACCTCCAGACACAAGGTATGACAGTTTGAACTCACACCATCCGTCGCTAACTCAATTAAATAGGGTTCTATGGTAGGAGACCCAGGAGGAACCCACTGCTGAGAAAGCCCGACTGGAGTTTGCCAAAACACACCTGAACAAGCCAAAATCCTTCTGGGAGAGTGTAGTGTGGACAGATAAGACCAAATTAGAGCCTTTTGGTAAAGCACATCATCTCTATGTTTACAGAAAACGGAATGAAGTCATCAAAGAAAAAGAACACCTTCCCTACAGTTAAACATGGAGGAGGTTCTGTGATGTTTTGGGGTTGCTGTGCTGCCTCTGGCACTGGGTGCCTTGAATGTGTGCATGGCGTCATGAAATCAGGAGATTACCAAGGCATTCTGGAGCGCAATGTTCAACCCAGTGTCAGAAAGCTGGGTCTCCGTCGAAGGTCATGGGTCTTGCAGCAGGAAAATGACCCCAAACACACTTCAAAAAGCACCCAGGAATGGTTCAAGACAAAATGTTGGACTGTTCTGAAGTGGCCAGCAATGAGTCCAGATCTAAATCCCATTGAACACCTTTGTGGAGATCTGAAAACAGCAGTTGGGAGAAGGCACCCTTCAAATCTGGGAGAACTGGAGCAGTTTGGACAAAAAGAGTGAGTCAAACTGCCAGTAGAGAGGTGGAGAAAGCTCATTCATGGCTCGAGGAAGCGCTTGACTGCAGTTATTTTGTCCAAAGGCCGTGCTACCAAATATTAAGTCGAGGGTGTCAATAATTATTGTCAATGCCATTTCTTTGCCAAGTTCTGAATAAAATGAAGGTTCTGTAATATTAACAGTAAAATATAGAATTGTGGAGACCAAATACTTTTGTCAATTTCAACTTATTTTTAGAGAAAATTGTGTTGTTGTTTTTTTTTTTTTTTTTTTTTTTTTTTTTTTTGTATACAAGATCGAGGCTCGTGAAAGAGCGAACATTAATCACACAGAAAGACAAACCGACACATAAAACATATAACATAGGGAGCGGTAGACAAGATGGGGAGAGAGGGGGAAGGACACAAACACAACATTTGAGAGCAGGGACCGAGAGACATGGAGAAATCGAGAGATCTGAGAGAGGGCGAGGGCTTTGGAGGGGGGGGGGGGGGCGTGGGAAGGGGGCGGTGGGAGAGGTATAAAACAAATGGACACTGCCAGGACTTCCAGGAAAGAAGTTGGAATTTCAAACAAGGTGGATCTGGGGTGAATTAGCGGGGGTAGAAAAGATCAAGGTTTTGGATGGGGGAAGATAAGAGATGGTGGTGAACAGCTGTTTTAAAGACCTGGAGGGAGGAGTGGGATTGAAGGGAGTGAGGGAGTTTGTTCCAGAGGCGGGAGAAATGAGGAATGAAAGAGTGAAGGTGAGCAGAGAGCCGAGATTTCGGCAGTTTAACCATCAGAGGGTTGCTGGCAGATCTTGTGCGACCTGTAGGAATATTTGGGGGACAGAGCACAGAGAGAGCTGGGGGTGCAAGGCCGGAGAGGAGTCGGTAGAAGACAGAAAGACCACCTACCTGCCTGCGGTGAGTGAGTGAAAGGCCCTCAGAGATAGCTTCATCGCGGGAGATTCCAATAATTCTGAAAGCTTTGGTTTCAACAGCGTGAAGCCGAGCTAGGTGTGAGGCAGGAGCACCGGCCCATAGGGGAGAACAGTATTCCATTGAGCTGCGGATGAAAGCCTTGTATGTGGTGAGGAGCTCAGGTGTGCCGAGGAAGGACTTCGCACGACGGAGGATGCCCAGTCGGCGACTGGCTTTGGAGGCCAGCTTGGAAATGTGGTTTTCCCAAGAAAGATCATGGCAGATAGTGAGACCCAAAATCTTGAGCGACAGAACTTCTTGGAGAGGATTGTTGAGAAAGTAGATGGGAGGGTTGTCCAGTCGATCTTTTCGGAGAGACATAGTAAGAGTGTGAGATTTGTCAGGATTGAAAGACATGTTCCACTTGTTTGACCAGTCTGTGATTTTGTCCAGGTCTTCAGAGAGTGAGGAGGCAGCAGACTGCCGATCTGAGGGAAGAGGAATGGAGCGGCAGAGAGTGGAGTCATCAGCAAAGAGATAGAGAGGATTTTCGAGAGAGTCAGAGAGATCATTGATGAAGACCAGAAAAAGCACGGGGCCCAGAACACTGCCTTGGGGAACTCCAGCCTGAACAGGAAGAGGAGATGAGAGAAACCCATTCAGGGCCACACGTTGACGACGACTAGAGAGGAAGTCCGCCAGCCATGCGTGGAGATTTCCATGGATACCAAAGGAGGAGAGTTTGGTGAGCAGAGCGGGGTGCCAGACCGTGTCGAAGGCACGTGATATGTCGAGGGAGACAGCTCTAATTTCCTGTTTGGCATTGAGGACCTCCATCCATTGTTGAGACAGCAGAAGCAGCATGTCCAGAGTCGAGTGACCTGGTCTGAAACCAAATTGATGATCAGAGATCAAGCCATTGGAGAAGAGGAAAGATTTCATATCCGAAGCAATGATGGATTCCATGACTTTGCTGATAATTGGGAGAAGGCTGATTGGTCTGTAGTTGCTAGGATCTGTTTTTGCACCTTTTTTGTGTAAAGCAGTGATGTTGGCTGATTTCCAAGCAGATGGCAGTTGACCTTGAGCAAAAGAGAGGGTGAAGAGAACAGAGAGAGGGTGAGATAGAGCAGCAGAGCAGGATTTTAGGACCCGTGGGCTGATGCCGTCGGGTCCAGTTGCAGAATCAGAGTCGAGGGTTGACAGAAACTTTTCCACCTTGTCAGGAGGAAAGGACACGGAGTCCAGGAGCAGCAGGGTACGACTGGGTATGGTGGGTACAGAGAGGGATGGGTTTGGGACACAAGATTTAGAGGCAAACACAGAGTTGAGGCATTCAGCTTTTTCACGTGCGGAGTCAGCTGTGTAGCCGTTTGAGGTAAGGGAGGGGATGGAGGGGGAACAAACACCAGAAACGGATTTGACCAGACGCCACCAGGATTTGGAAGAGGGAGACAGATAAGAGAGTTCGGTCTTGAGAACGGAGAGATATTGTTTCCTGGCTCTCCTGAGGGTGGACACACACTTGTTTCGGGCTTTGTGAAAGGAAATGAGATTTCCTTCCGTTGGATTTGCTTTCCAGGAGACGAAGGCAAGTTGTTTCTGGGCAACAGCCTCACCACAAGATTCCGTGTACCATGGACGGGAGGAAGGGTATGACAACTGAAGACGAGATGGGATAAATCTGTGCATGAGAGAGAGCAATTTACTTTGGAAGAATTCCCAGGATGAGTTGATGTCAGAGGTGGTAGAGATTGGAGACCAGTCCAGATGATTGATGGCTGCTTGAAGACCGTGCCAGTTGGCCTGAGTGAAATGCCAGACTCGTCGACGCTGAGCAGGCTCCCTGAGGATGGTCAGAGAGATGTCCACTTTAACAAGGACATGATCAGATGATCCGATCGGAGCAGAAGAAGAGCAGCAGACATTTTCAGGGAAGTTAGTCATAACCAAGTCCAGAAGAGAAGATGTTCCGTTGACTGAGATCCGGGTCGGGAAATTGACAGATTGTGTCAGTCCCAGTGAGTCGCAGAAGTCCTTTGCTGAGGAGCCATGGCTGGTGAGAGAGGTACCCACACCCAGCCAACTGGCATGATGACAGTTGAAATCACCACATATGAGGAAGAGAGAGTTGGGATGAGTAGATAGAAGTTGGTCCATATCATCAGACAGCGAGATGTAGATGGAGTCATCACTGTTTGGTGGACGGTACAACACACATATGAACAAGAGGTGGGAGCGAAGGGGAAGCCGTAGCCAGAGGTATTCCTGGGGGTGAGGTGGAGAGAGTGCAGTGCAGGGCGAGTGAGGAAGAGAGTTTTTGATAAAGATAGCAACCCCGCCTCCAGGACGAGGCTCAGGTCTATCATACCGGAGGAGGGAGTAGCCCGGGAGAGATACTAAGGAATCAGAGACATCATAAAGGAGGAAAGTTTCTGTTAAGCAGATCACGTCTGGTTTGACAGAAGCAACCTGTATGGAGAGATCAGTTAAGTTTGAACGAAGGCCCCG